>NW_005871076.1:9963703-10032933 GCF_000147115.1 Myotis lucifugus | reverse complement strand
CCTCCCCGCGCGGACGCGGCCCGACTTGGGCTCTCGCGTGACCCGCCCCTCCCTTCCGCGGCCCAGGGGGTCCCCATCCCTCAGAGCCCCTCCAGCCCCTGGGCGGAGTCCCCAGCTTTCCCCGCGCCCCTCACGGCCCCTCCGATTTCCCCGCAGGCTCTCGGGCGGGAACACACTTCGCAGAGACTTTTCCCCGACAAACTTCCAGAAGCTCTGGAGGACGGTGAGTTTCTGCACGGCCCGGCTGCCCGCCACCCGCTCAGGCCCAGACCTCCGTGGGAGGGAGGGAGCGAACCGAGGGGGCGCCTCCCCCCAACGGCAGCTCCAGGAGGCGGTAAAACCGAGGGGGTGGGGAGAGTGGGGGGCGGGTTTCCCGGGCGCCTCCGGGCTCGAGTCACTTCCGGTGCCCTGACCTTTATAGGAGTAAACAGACCCCCTTCATCTCCGCCTCCCCTCTGCCCAGGTGACTGCCTAATCCCCTGTCCCGAGGAGAAAGCGCTGGCAGGGTTCCTGGGCCGGCTGGGAGGGTGGGGGTCAGGTGGGGGCCGCCTGGGGAAGGCCTGGACCTGGATCTTCGCAGAACTTGGCACTGGGCACCTCCATCCCGTTTCTTCTCACGAACTTGAAGGGGACCCCTTGGCAATTCTTGCTTTTCTCTCGAGAGCAGACAGCCTTCAGCCCTCGCTGCCCTGCCCGGGCTGGCGTGTCTGACCCCGCTGTGGTTTTTCCAGGCCTGAAGGCCCCGGAGTGCGCTAGCAGCATGTACAAAGACACCGTCTACTCCGCCTTCAATCTGCTCATGCACTACCCGCCCCCCTCGGGAGCAGGGCAGCACCCCCAGCCGCAGCCCCCACTGGTAAGTGGCCCTAGCCCCCCCGGGTGCCTGCGACCTCCTTGACCAGGTATGTGAGGCCCGAGCAAGAAGTGACTTTCGCTTACAACAAAATAGATACGGGAGAATTCCGTTCTGGTCTGTCTTCCCATTCATGCCGAGCGGGATCTGAACCAGAGAACTGTGCTGAAGGAAGGAGGGGTGGCCCTGGGCACGCCACTTCCCCGCTGGCTGTTGGCTTTTGTCTTCCCAGCTTGCTCACAAGCAGGTGTAGGCCTTATCCTGGTGCTTGGTGATGCTGGGGTGTAATCTTCTCACAGTACATTTGTGCTGAGATCCATCCCCCTGACTCCTGAGGGTGGTGTGCATAGTGTGGTCTGAGCTGTGAGCTCTGTAGTTAGCCTCCCCCCTAAAGCCCGAAGCCCCAAGCCTTGGTGCTGGGAGGAACCCGCAGAAAAGCTGGTGGGCTTCAGATTTCCTGGGTGTGGATCGCTACTTGCTCTGTCCTTATTGGCATGAGTGCACCATGCAACAGAAAGCCTAAACACCATGTGTGGAAAGTGAAGCTGGCTTGGTCTCAAATGCACCACGAAAGGTTTGTTGAGGTGTTTCAAATCAGTAATGTTGGTAAAGGGCCTGTTTGATGAATTTGCAAATTAAGTATGTTTACATACCTAGTGGTTTGAAAAGATTTCATGATCATTACAAACCATGCTTTTCTGACCATTGGAGCAGATGATCTCAAGTGTGAAGAGCCTACTTTGAGTGCTTTGGAGCAGTTAAGCTGCACTTAAAAAAAAAATTCAGATTAGTGTTTCAGATTGTCCTCAGGTAGCCCAAGTTGGGGTGAGGTTAGAGCTCCTAGAGTACATGAAAGGTCTGGGGGACTCTCTTTGGCGGATGTTGGGTGCATATGCGGGCACAGTGTAGGTGGGTCCCACAGGTGCAGGCCCTATCCTGGCTCACATGGCTCATGGTGGGGGTCACCCAGAGGGAGGAGGGTGACTGCCTGGCTTTCTGATCTGGAGATGAGGGTTTCATGCTGAAGGCAGTGGGAGGTGAGATGACAGATTGAGGCTTCCCTCTAGAAACCCAGGATGGAAAGCCTTGTAGACAGCTGACTCAGGAAGTGAGCTCCTTGCCCTCTGCACCCCTATTTTCTCATTTCTAGAAGGAGCATGTTGGATGAGTGTTCTATCTCTTTCTGCTCGGGGGTGGCTCTATCTAGATGTTTGCTTCCTTTCAAGTCTAGCGGGGAGGGGGCTGACCACTGACCTTGCCACCTGATGCCACAGCTCTCCTGAGAGACCTCTGCCCCACAGGAGCAGATGCTTAACAAAGATGCTTTCGGGGCCCCTTAGAAGGAGCAAGCCCTTCGATTTGGGGCCAGGTTGACATAACTCACTACTGCCAAACCACTGGCAGGTGAGTTGCTTGCTTACATGGTCAGGGGCCTTGAGTCACTGTGATAACCCTGACTAGACAAAAGGCCTAGGCCCGAGAACAAGCCTAGCAGGGCAGGCTCCCCTCCTGCTTCTTGTGAGTCCACAGTGGTGCAAGGAGAAGCAGTGTTTCCGAGTTCCTCTCATGGCATGGGCAAGTGGTGGGAGAGTGCCCAGAGAGGGAGGGCCTCGTTCTCTGTAGGGGTGTGATGCTGAGACCATTTGGTGTCCTTTAGTTCACATTGGTCAAAGAGTAGGTGGACCCACAGCCAACTCCAGCCTAAGGATTGGGGGTGGGGTACAACACCCCTCTCCTGGCCTGGGTTGTGTTTTTTTTTCAACTTAGGAGCTTTCTCAAGATACAGCAGATGTATTTGTATGTGTCACACCCTCCCTGTAAGGGCAGACCCCTTGGTTCTCCTCCCCACTCAGCTGCTGCCTCCCCACAGCCTCGCTTCTGGGAGCACAGGAGGAGGACAGGCTCTGGCACTGACTTTCAGTGCCCTGGTGCCAGCTGCTTCAGGGGGTGGGCAAGGGCCTAAGTAGGGGTGGCACTGCGTGCGGAAGATGTATGTGAATGTAGTGGAGCCTCTTTTAAGAAAACTTGAAAGCCCTAGTCAGTTTGGCCCAGAGGATAGAGTGTCAGCCCACGGACTAAAGGGTCCTGGGTTCGATTCCAGTCAAGAGCATGTACCTCCCTTAAAGGCTTGATCCTGGCTCTGGCCCCAGGCACATGCGGGAGGCAACCGATCGTTGTGTCTTTCTCACATCGATGTTTCTCTCTGTCTCTCCCGCTCCCTTCCACTCTCTGAAAACTTGATAGTTACAAGCAAATAGCAAGTAAGAGTAGTTGTTTGCAATACTTGAAGAGTTGTATAGACAATTAAAAATTTGGTTGTGTTTTAAAAAGCAAAATTAATTGACCCTATGTTTTGGGAACACATTTATCATGTGACTCAAGGTTCATGTCTAGAATCAGAAAATATTCTCTTCAAGTGGGTCAGGAACCCCTTGCAGGGGCCCTGAGGGAAAACTGCCTTTGGACGTTTTCTTCAAAGCGGTGCTTTCCTGAGCCCATCTTCACGGCACAAATGACAGGCTGCCCAGCCCCTGCCCGTGGGCTTTAGAACTAGGCTCCCCGGCCCTTTGCCCAGCCCTCTCTGAGAGAATGCAAGTGGTCAGCAGTTGTGCTGAGGAGCTCAAGACCAATCCCTTGACTTCTCTGCCCATGTGTAGATGGAATGTCCATGTGGCTACCACATTCGGTACCTCAAAACAGGCAGACCCGAACCTAGCCTGGAGTAACGGGCCAGGTAACCACCTCAAGCTCAATTGCCACAGGGCAGAGGGAGATTTTTCCCCCCAAAAAAGTTTGTTTCTTTTTGGTACTTGGTGTCTTGTAGACTCTGTAAGGGGAATTAGGTCAAAGTTTATTTCATGGCTGATGTTTGTCAGGCATCTAATGCGGGTTTGCACAGTTACTGGCCTAGAGCAGTCACCACTCCTTATTTTGGTTTTATTTCCTCTGCTCTGAGACCTGGAGATGGGGGTGGAGAGCAGTGAGTGGGTCCTGGGCCAGACTTTGAGGGGCTTCTGGGATGAGTAAGGCATCATTCCTTAGGGAAACACAGGCTTTTGAATATGCAGGACTGATGATCTGGTACAAATCCTCATCTCAAAAGGAATACGAGGCCACATTGCTCTTGTGACCCCTTCCCTGGGCTACACTGAGAACCTGTGGCCTAGAAAGCTGATGAGCTTTTTGCTATTTAGATGAACTGTCCAGAATGGGCAAATCTATAGGGACAGACAGTAAATTAGTAGTTGTCAGGGCCTGGGAGAAGAGGGGTGTGAGGATGGACTCTAATGGGGTTGCTTTTTGGGGTGATGAATATGTTCTGGAATTAGATAGTGGACACATTTTTTCTACCATATGAATATACTAAAAGCCACTGAATCATACACTTTTTAATGGTGAATGTTATAGTACATGAATTACATCTCAGTACAGGGGGAAAAAAACACACCTGAGGCTCTTGGCTCTTATAGGGACTCGGGACTATTTCCCTGTGTCTGAGCACTATAGCCTTCCTGATACCTGGGTGTGCTTCAAGCCAGGGAGTCAGGCATCAGCTCCTGGGTGGAGGAGCCCAGCTAGGCAGTGGACTCATGCTGGGGCTCCTGGCCATTTGGCTCACATTCCCTGACTCCAAGGTCTGAGGTCCAGGTGAGGGCTGTGCAAACAAGTCCCCGGGGAGCAGGAGGTGAGGGTGTGAGCAAGACGAGCATAGGAAGGAAGTGCTGCTGACACATGGCCAGCGTATCCAGGGGAGCTCTGCAGAGATGCACCCACTCAGCCCGCCACACCCCGCAGAGAGAGCAGCAGGGCCTTGTTAGGGAGGGTTACTGATGGTCCATCACCAGCTCTGGTTGGAGTGAAGCCTGTTAGAAGGGAGGCTGGCACCAGGCTGAGCACCTAGGTGCTCCGCCTCTGGGAGCACCTGGCCGAGTGGAGAAGACTCCCTCCTGGCTGGACAGTGCTGTCACAAAAGACCCAGCTGGGAGCATCCTGGGCAGAGCTGATGCAGGAGGGTCTGCTGAGCAAATTCCTAAGGCACAGTTGTCCGACAGGTGAAGACAGAGGGACTGGCAGGCACCTGGGCTCCTCTCCAGATATCCCCGATTTCCCACTTCTCCACTTCAGTCACCACTCCCCAAGCCCAAGCATCTCCATCCCTCACCCAGATGGCAGTAGCAGCCCCCTCCAGGGTCCCTCTGCACCTGCCCCCACCCTAACCCTTACCCTAACTGCCACTCCAGGCTCCACATAGTAGCCAAAGGAGTCCTTTATTTTTTATTTCATTTTTTAAATATATTTTATTGATTTTTTACAGAGAGGAAGGGAGAGAGATAGAGAGTTAGAAACATCGATGAGAGAGAAACATCGATCAGCTGCCTCCTGCACATCTCCAACGGAGGATGTGCCCGCAACCCAGGTACATGCCCTTTACCGGAATCGAACCTGGGACCCTTCAGTCCCCAGGCCGACGCTCTATCCACTGAGCCAAACCGGTTTCGGCCAAAGGAGTCCTTTAAAAACATAAATCAGCCCTAGCCAATTTGGCTCAGTGGATAGAGCATCTTCGGCCTGTGGACATGAAGGGTTCTGGGTTCGATCCAGTCAAGGGCACATGCCCGGGTTGTGGGCTCGATCCCTAGTAGGGGGCATGCAGGAGGCAGCCGAGTGATTCTCATCATTGATGTTTCTATCTCTCTCTACCTCTCTGAAATCAATCAATAAAAATATATTTAAAAAACAACAACATAAATCAGATCCCATCTCCCACCTGATTAAACCCTATAGTGGCTTCCCATTGCTCATGGAATAAAGTCCAAACCACTCACCACAGCCTGAGTGCCTGGGTGGCCAGCACCTGATCACCCCTCTCATCAGCACCATACTCTTCTCTCCCTAAATAGCAGCCACTTCAGTGTCATGATAAGTTTTACAACCAACGAGAATCTTTTCCACCTCAGGACCTTTGCACTTGCCCCTCAGCTTGGAATTCTTTGGCAGCTCTTAACATAGCTACACCTTTTTCATTCCTCATTCGTGGCTTAATTCAAAGGTCGCCTCCTCAGAGAAGCCTCCTTTGGTACCCTCTGTCATGGCCATGGGCCTTGGCTGCCTACCCTCACAGCCTCTCTGGCCAAAGATGGCCCTGCTTTATGATGCACTTGCCATGCTCAGACCAAAGATAGCTCATCCATCAAAAGTATCTCAGCCTGCTCTGGCCAGGTGGCTAAGTTGGTTGGAGCATCATCCCATACACCAAAAGGCTGGGTGTTCTTTCCCAGTTAGGGCACATACCTGGGTTGCAGGTTCGATCCCCCGTTGGAGCGCATATAATCGATGTTTCAATCTTTCTCTCTCACATCCATGTTTCTACCCCCCCCCCCCCTTTCTCTCTCTCTAAAATCAATAAACATATCCTCAGGTGAGGATAAAAGAAAAGGGCGGGAACAGTATCTCAGCCTTAGTGTCCTCATCTGCACAATGGGAGTGGTAAGCCCTCCTCCCAACATTGGAGTGAGGTCAGGAGGCAGAAGTGCCAGGGAGGTGCCCAGGGAAGTGCTGGTGTGGCCTGGGCTTGCGACAGTGGTGGTTGGGTCAGGACTGATGCTTTCTCCCTTGCTGTCCTGGCTCCTCTGGGGCCGTTGTGGCTCAGTTGTAGCCCCATGTGGACTACCATCTAGAGGGCTGTATCTCCACTTTGGGCCACAGGGGCCTGGGGATCTGAATCCTGGGGCCAGCCCTAGGGTGGGGACACAGGTGCACAGACCCCCTCCTCACTGCTGCTCTACGTCACCCAGGGGTTCTTGGAAGGGGAAGTGCTATTCCTGGGCCAGGACAGGAGCTGTGGCCACTCAGTTTATCCTGAGAATCCTCTCCCACCACCCTAAGTATTTATCTGAAAGAGGTCCCCTTTCCTCAACCATATAGAACCCCTTACACAGGATGATAGGGGCTTAAGCTATTTTGTAAGAAAAAAAGGGAAAGAGACCCACGTGGTCATTAGCCTCCGAACCATCCTCAGACCTTTTCTCACAGTCACCCCTGCATGCCCCCCTGTGTCTTGCCACGATTCTCCCTTTGTGTGGGGGTGCATATTTGCAGGCCCCCTGACAGTGCCATGTACAGCATCTTTACTTGTTTATCTCGAATACTGACTCTCTCCCTCATGTGGCCTCGTTTGCTCACAGGTTGGGAAATGTTGCTCTGTAGAAATCACTCCTTAGTGGCTATTTTGCTTATTTTCCTGGAGCACAGTATCCAAGGAGAATTATGGGACCAAGAGGGAGGAAGAATCTGGCATTTGCTTCCCTGTAGCCCCAGTTCACTTTGGGATCCTTGCAGGGCCTGAGTATACATGGCTAATGTGGACTTTCTCTTTCATCATTCATGTAATAGGTTTGTCGTGTGCATTGGGACTTAGAAGTTATTTTGACTTGCATTCTTTCCTGACTTGGAAGGCCATGTGGTGTTGGCTGTGGTATTTGGAAAATCTGCAGCACCCCCTCAGCTGCTCCCCAAATCGGGCCTTTCAGGACCAGGAAGGTCCATCCTGCAGATCCCTGCACCACCCTGTTCCCAGGGACAGCAGTTTTAGGGCTGCCCTCTAGCTCAGCGGGGTGGAAAGGCTAACAGAGAGCTTTGGGTTGGTTGCCAGGACCCAGGTATTCTTCCTGCATTCTTACCACAGTTTCACCAAGTCAGTTTCCACAGCCAGGAAATAGGGACATTCATACCAGCTCTGTCCACCTCCCCAGGTGCCCAGAGGCTCGGGTGTGAGTGGGGTTGAAGGGAGGTCTTGGTGATCCCCTCCCAGAGGCTGCCAGCAGCCCATGCCTCCTGGGTCTCCTGAGACTCCCATGCTCTGTCCCTGCGGGAAAGGAGGTTTAGTTGAGCTGTAAAAATGGGCTCCAGGGGCACTGGCTTCAAGTCATTTAACTGCTGAGGTCTAGCTGGATCAGGATGGACATAGAGCCACATGGTGAGGATAGGGGGGCCTTCTTAGGCAGCTGCGGTCCTGAAGACATACAGTCACACTCCCTCATACCTTGTGACTGGCTGCTTCCTGCCACTGTGTACAAACAAGACTCTGTTGGAGGAAACAGGTGTTTTATCAGGTCACAGGGCCTCCCTCCCCCAACGGTAAAGTGCCCAGATCCTCGGGTAACAACCCTTCTTCTGCAGGTGGGGACAGTAAGATCAGGTCAGTACTGGTGTGGCCTGGGCTTGAGACGGTGGGGGGACTTGTCCAAGGCCCCTTAGGAGAGTGGAAGGGGAAGGCATTGAGTCTAGAAGACCCACCCTCAAATATATCTGCCACTTCTTGGCTGAGTGGCCTTGGGTAAGTTACTTAACTCCTCTGGATCATAGGTTCCTCATCTAAAATTGAGGATAATGAGAGTTCCTACCTCCATGGGTTACTGTGGAATGGATTGCGATAGTGTATGTGAGATCCCTAGCACATAGTAGATGCTTCATGAATGGAAGCCACTGTGGGAGGGATTGAACAGTGATAATGGCCCTTGTGAAGGGCGCTGTGCCAAGTAGGTGGGGCACTCCTGAAGCTGAGACTGGGCTGGAGCCGGGGTGCTCTCCCTCAGCTCAGCAGCCAGCTCGCCTGGGGCAGTGCAGAGGACAGCTATTCTGCCCATCTGGCCCTAGAATCCTGGGCCGAGACCCCTACTGGCAGTTACTGAGTCACCTGCTCCTACCCCCACCCCCACCCCCACTGTATACTTGGCCTTGTCTCAGCACTGAGAGGACAGCTGCCTCTGCCCGCCCAGAGCTCAGTCCTGGCAAGGCCAAGAGACTCTCCTGTGGGCTCAGAGTCAGCTTTGAGGTTCTGCCTGCCTGAGTTTGTAAAGGGCACCGAGGAGGGAGAGAGGCCAGTGGGGGCAGCCCGGGAGGGTTCCAGCTGGCCAGGAACCTGCACAGTTGAGAGTGAGAGAACACTCAAGGTGTGGGGACACAGCTTGTGCATAGGGTGTGAAACAGAAATTTGTATTTTCTTGACCATTGGAAGGGTGGACCAAAGCCCAGATCTGTGGGGGCCACGAGGTGAGGCTAGAGAAACAGGGCTAATACTGATGGCCCAGCATGTGACCTTGATGCCCAGGCAATGCTGGTTCCAGAGCCTGGGAGTGCCTGGTGGGCACATGTGGTGTGTTGGCAGCACAAAGGTCAGGGTAGTGCCCACCAGGGCAAGGCAGGCAGAGCCTGCACCTGGCACAGGATGGATGTTGGTAGATGCAGGGTAACGGAGGTGCGAGCAGGGCCTGGGGAGGGGTGGGCTTTGGGGAGGTTCAAGGGTGCTGGCACGTGCAAGGCAAGAAGAGTACCTCAGAAGTGGAAGTTTCCATTTTAGTGTTATTGTATTTGACTCTCAGTCTCTCCAGGGTCATGAGTGGAGGGTTTTGGCCCCCTGTTTACTCAGGGGCACTGAACCTCAGAGGTCAGGTCCCACCCATTGGTGATTCAGCCAGGGTGTGGAGAGCACCTCTCAACAGCATTGTCTCTAGCAGGACTCTGAGGTTCCAGGAGTCTGACAAGGGGGTTCTCTGAGAACCAGGACATTGTTAGCTTCTTCCTTCAGGCAGTTTGCTGCCTCAGCTCACAGGCCTATGATGCTTGGGGTTTGGACATGGGTGCCGCCTCCCTCCCTAAAAGGTGTAGTCCATATCATCCTTCACATGCATGAAGTCTCTGAGCTGCAGCGGGGTGGGTTTTTCCTGGTCAGAGGATCTGGCCCCTTCTTGGCTCAGTCCCCTGGTGGGTGAAGAGACTGTCCCTTACTGGGTAGGGGGTAGGGACCCTGGCCTGGGGTGTGGCTGAGATGCACGTGATCTGATCCTCTGGGGAGGCTGCCTGTGTAGCTTGTCTCACCCATTGAGACTGCCTGCCTGGGCTGTGTCAATAGACAGAGCCTTAACGCCCAGAGGGAGACTGGAGATACAGAGCCTTCACACTGTGGCAGACTTCTACAGCCATAGCTCCCCAGAGGTCAGAGGAAGTGGATGTTCTGCCAAATAAGCTTCTCCCTGCCCCCTTACTCCTCCCATTAAAACAACCAACTCTTTCTCCCTCCAAGGACAGGAGAGCTGTCTGGGCCCCACTATCTGCTTCCAAATGATGGGTATACAGCTGTGGCTGTAGGCATGGGTGGGCAGGCTGAGGCCCCAGGGAACAGTGGGCTGGCCCCCTCCTAGAAAGCCCCATTTGCCCATGAAGCCAGGGGGCTGTGATGAGTAAGGAAGCCAGGGGACCAGGGCATCTCCTCTCATGGCTATATGAGTTCAAGCAAATCTGTTAACCTCTCTAGGTCTCAGTTTCTCCCTCTAAAATGGGGGCAGGGGATCCCTAGCCTTGGCGGATTTCTGAGCGTCAGATAAGTATTGGCTGGAGAGGCCTGCTGTGGGGGGTGGGGGGGGCTATTATAAGGATTGCTCCAGGGCCAGCCTCCCCATCAGGCAAGAAGCGATTGTGGGGAGGGAGGTACAGGTGACGGGAGTCCAGGCTTAGGGTATTCTGACTAACTCTGACCTGGCTCTGGTGGCAGCAGGCCCAGCCTCCCAGTCTGCTGGGCCGCCATCTGAAACGCATTACCGATGCTTTGTAAACTCTACATCATTCAGCCACATGAAAGCCTGGAATCTAAAAATAGGCACTCCCAGAAGACGCCCCGCATTGGTGAGGCTCAGCTGACCTCTGCACGAACACCCACCACTAGGCCACCTCCCTTGCCAGGGAGCCCTAACTGACAGGACCACACCCACCCATCCTCCCAGCGTGGGCAGCCACTGCCTGGGGCCACTTTATCTGGGCGCAGATTTCATCCAGCTGGTCAAAGCTTTAGGCCCCAAGGCCTCACCCAGGGCAGAATGTCTGAAAGAACCAGGAGGAAGCAGAGTGTGTTGGTGGCCCTAAGACCCCTTCCTCAATGCCATACACGCCTGGAATGTCCATGGGAAAGTTAATGGTGAAACCATTGGAGCCATCTTACAGATGAGGATACGGGGTCCTGTGGAGGAAGAACACAGAAAGGGAGCCTTGGCCACTGTCAGATTGGTGGACAGGGCGGCCACTGGCTGATGTGCTGGTGTGAGAAGGGCAGGGGCCTGCCCAGGATCCTGTGGTGGCGGTGGAGAGCCTGCTGCAACAGGAACGGGGAGCGGCTGTGGGTCTCCAGGCTGCTAGGCTTGACTCTTTGCCTTGCTTTCTGTGGGTTCCCTTTCCCTATGGTCTCCATGACCAACTGCAAACCACTCTTTTCCCTAAAAATAAACATGCTTATGGGATTGGGGGAAGCTTTGTAACTATCAAAGGAAATAATAGGGTGTTTAAGAAAATTACATTGCGTTTTAAATAACCAGCATGAAAGTCATTAAGTTTGAAGTTTCATTCAAATCATATGGCTCTGTGGCTGGCCTGGTGGCCAGGCAGGCAGAGGGTGGGTGAGGCAGGCAGAGGGTGGGTGGGCCTGGGCCCTCAGATGCTGAGAGACAGCCTGTGGAGAGTTCTGCAGCAGCAGCAGCAGCAGTGAGGTCTCTGGTGGGATAAGCTACCCAAGGGTCCAGGCGGCGTGGCCACTGTGTTTGCCAGGCTGTGGCCACCACCCCAGAGCTTGCTGGCTGGCTTTGAATCAGGGTGCAGCCTGGGAGCCACCCAGCTGTGGTAGGCAACCCCATGGGTGGGGCTGAGGGTGACCGCAGTCCACAGGGTGTGGGGACAGATGAAGCTGGGATTGCTTAGGCTACAGGGATTGATGGCCATGACGAGTTGGGGGTTTCAGGGAAGATGGTTTGGATTAAAAAAGGCTAGAGGAGATCTACAGGGCCAGGGCCACATCTGTCCTCTTCATTGATGGAATTTCAGTGCCTTGCATAGTAGGTGCTCAGCAAACAGTTGCCAAAAGAATAATAGCAGCAATAGTGCCAGATCTGTACCAGGGTTTTTAATCCCAATATCAAGATCCTTGCAAGAAAGTAGATACTATTATTGCTCTCATTTTGCAGATGGGGAAACTGAGCTCAGAGTGGTTAAGATCGTGCTAATACCTAGCAGATCAGGACTTGGACTGAGGTCTGTTTTATCTCAAAGCCCATGCTCCTCGCTGCCCTGCCCCTTAGCTGGTGAATGTGTGGAGATGGGGGCATTGTAGGCCAAGAAGCTGAAGGTCTCTGGTGGGATAAGCTAGGCGAGGGTCCAGGAAAAGTTTTCCCTACTCTTTTGGGTTCATGCGTTGGATCCAGCTGGATTCCTCTGGCCCCAAGGAAAGATTTGGTCTTCATTACCCCACTGCATGTGACCTCATAGCTCTGGGCTTGGGTCAGGGCTGGACCCTTTCCTTCTTGGATGCCTGGCAAGGTCAGGGCTCCCAAAGCCAAAGAGGTTGTATTTCTTGGTTAGAGGCAGGAGCACAGGGCTTCCAAAATAAATGCTACCTGGAAAAGTGTTTATAAATGACATTTAAAATTGAATCAGGTTTGATGCATGACATAGGACAGGTCCTGGTCCTAGCTTAGCTCAAAGCTCATTGTTGGGCTTCTCTGGGCCCAGGAGCCCTCCTCTGTGTGGTCTGGGGTTAGGCTAGAGGGTTTCTTAGACCCTGAGTCACTGCTAATGGCTGGACTGAGGAAGTTGAGGGCATCCTTGAATGTGCCCCCCACGCTCAGTGGGAAAGCTTTTGTGAACCAGAGCCAACTGCCAGCCCTGCAGGGGCATTTTGAGAGCAGTTTTTTCTATTGCTACTATCCTCTGCTTCCCGCCCCCGACTTTAGTCACTGAAAGCGAGTCAGGAGCTCAGCAGTCTGAGCCGATAGCAACCAGGCAATAGTCCAAAGGAAATAGAGGGCCAGCGGCCCCAGCCTGGCACAAAGGCTGGCTTTCCTGAAAAGCCTTGGTCCAGGAACGCACTTGCCTTTGTCATTATTAACTCCCTTAATCCTGACATCAATCCAGTGAGGTATAGCCATGGTACAGTTGGGGAACCTGAGGCATGGAGAGACTGGCACCTTGTAAATGCTGGAAGAGGGATTTGAACCCAGGCATGTACTTGTTTTTACTGCCCTTAAACTGCCATGCTTCCTTGCCTCTTAGACAATTTATCTCTCCACCCAGTTTTTTAAAAATGAATTTATAGTTACAGCTGGGTCTCCCTGTTCCATCCCTCCCCATACTTCACCCCCAGCAATTTGGCATTTCACCCTCTCCCCTGTATTTTTATATGGTTACACTCAGGTGTGTATCTATAAGAGCTGCTTGGTGTGGTTTGGGAACCCCTAACTCAACCTCATTAGGAAGCTCCATCACAGAGGGGCCCTGTGGCAGTTGGCAGCCCTGCCCTCCTCTCCCACTCACACTGGGCAGGAGGGGCTTGGGTAGAAGCACTGGGGCCTGAAGCCTCCAGCAGCTCCTTTCCTCTCCTTGCTTGCATTCCCTTTGGATAAACCGCTGAGTCCAGGCAGAGCCCCAAGGGCCTTAACTGGCAATAGCTACAAGGGGTTAGACCTGAGTGAGCTTCCTGACTGTGGCCCAAGGCAGAACTGTTCTGGGACTAGTACAGGCCAGGCAACTCAGACACCCTTGCTCCTCAGAAGCTGGCTGGAATGAATCTGGCTGGGAACATAGTGCCGAAGCTGGGGGTGAGATCTCCACGTCTGTCCCTTCCACCCTCGAGCCATTTCTGACCATCAGCCTCCGAGTTTCTGGGCCTGGACAAGGCTCTCCTGGCTCTCACTCCTAGACAGCACACTTACCCTTCTAGGTAAGCCCTATGGAGAGCCACCCCAGGGGCTATCCCACCCCTCCTGGCATGTGGAGGGGAGAGCACAGCCAGACCCTGTGGGAGGATAACCTCTCGTTTTCCCTTTAGTCCAGTGGTTCTCAACCTTCCTAATGCCACGACCCTTTAATACAGTTCCTCATGTTGTGGTGACCCCCAACCATAAAATTATTTTCGTTGCTACTTCATAACTGTAATTTTGCTACTGTTATGAATCGTAATGTAAATATCTGATATGCAGGATGTATTTTCATTGTTACAAATTGAACATAATTAAAGCATAGTGATTAATCACAAAACCAATATGTAATTATATATGTGTTTTCCGATGGTCTTAGGCGACCCCTGTGAAAGGGTCGTTCGACCCACAGGTTGAGAACCACTGCTTTAGTCCTTTATGATAGAACCTAAATCATTCAAGGACAGGGTCATGGCACCCTTCACATAAGGCTAGGTGGAGGTCAGAGCCAAGCTTCCAGTCAGTTTGTTCCAAGAAAGGTTCTTGGCAAGGAGTTGCTGGCAGAATTGGTGGTCCCAGCTCCCCAGTGGGCTAGAGACCCAGTGTGGGGAAGAGTAGAATTTGAGAACCGCTGGCTCCTTGGTCTCCATGCTGGCACACTACCAGATAGTCTGTGAGGTCTGTTGCCGGGTGGTAAAGATCTTTGGCCAGGAACCCCAAAGGGCTGGATTCAAATCCAGATCTGTCACTACTTGCTGAGAGACCTCAGGCAAGTTGTTGAACCTCTCTGGGCTTCCCTTTCCCCACCTGCAAAATCTGCACAGTCACACAGTGGTTGGGAAGACTGGTGGGACTTTGGTGGGGAACAGAACCCTGCAAGGTGCTAAGGCACACAATCAGCTTTTAGTAGTGGGGGCTGCTATCTCTAAACCTGTACCTCTGCTGGTTTCTTCCTGCCTTTTCTACAAAGCCTTATGGTTTTGCTCCCAGGGGACCAAAATCTCTGAGCTCAAATGCCTCCTTCCCCAGAGCCTTGCTTTCCCTACTGCCAAAGACAGGCTGAGCTCTTAGGTTGAGTCCTGGCCTGCCTCTGCCACGGTGGGCTCTTGGATGGCTGGGCAACTACCCAGTGAGTGACTACCTGGGGATGGGAGGTGCCCAGCCTCAGGGCTGCTGCAGAGTCCCCAGACAATGTGTCGGTAGCATCAGCTAGCAGCTCGCTGCAGCAGCTCCCGGAAGCTTGTATTTTCCTCTAAAAACATCCTGTCCTGAGGGGCGTTCACCTCAATGAGGAGGAAGGAAAACACAAACGAATGCATAGAAACCGCTGGAGGCTGTGGGCCAGGCCACTCAGCTCACGAGGCTCAGCTAGCTCCGAGGGTGCCTCGGCTGGGCTGGGTCTAGAGCAGGCCTGTGGTTTGCCAAGGCTGCATGCAGGGACCCAGTCCTCACCTCTGCTGTGGCAGGGCCCCGTTATCTGATGTCGAGGCCAGGCAGCTGGTGGACTGGTCACACGCACCTGGCAGGGCTCTGTGCAACCATGGGAACAGTCCTGTGCTGGTAGGCAGGACCAAAGCCTCCTGGTCCACGAGGGTGCGGCCCAGCCAACCTCCAGCCCTGTAGCTCCACAGACGATTCGGCCACGGCTCCGTGGTCTGGGGTGGGCGTCTGGCACAAGACGTCCAGTATGATGTGGGTGGGGAGCTTTCGGGCTGTCCTCTGGAGAGCACCATGTCCTGGGCAGCAGGGCTCAGAGCGGGGGCTGAGGATAAAAGGGCATGAGCCCAGCTGGGGGTATATCTGCAGAGGTGGGGTCTGGAGGAGTCCACAAATTGAGGCCCACTTGATATGCAGGGAGTCCCCTTTGGAAGATTTTGGGGTACCTGTCTCCCTCTGGGGAGTTCATTCTCATGGTCCCAGGACTTGGGGGAGCTTCCCACTCAGCAACTGGCCAAAATCCTTAGCACTTAATTTAAGCACCAGTGGCACTGGACAGTGGACCCCAGCTCCAGACACGAAGTCTGAGGGAGCTGTGGGGTTGCCTGGAGCTGGGAGAGGAGCCCAGAAGAACTGATTGAGGCCAGAGTAAATAGATGCTCAGGGCCAGGCTATGGATGGAGCCTGGCTCAGAGCTGGCAAGCCTGGCTCTTTGCAATGTGGGGAAGAGAAGTGAACTGGAGGGGGCCTTTTGAGCAGGGCTACTATGATAGAACCAAAATCATTAGGTAGTTGGGCCAAGGAAATGAAACCCAGGCTGCAGTATGCTCCCCCAAATCATGTGTCCTGGCATGGGCCTGGGTGTCTCAGAGGAAAGGGTACTTTTTCTAATTAGCACAAAGGTACCATTTGAACTAGTGGCGGCCCTGGCTCTGTCTGGTCATTCTGACTCCCAGAGGTATTGCAGGCAGGCAAAAGTCAGGGTAGGAGGAGGTTCAGGGTCTCAGGTACCAGGCAGGATGTCCCTGACTCTAAGCATTGGCCTCAGCTCCTCCCATCTTCCTGTGAGCTACTGACCCTGTGCCCAGCTCCACCAAGGTGCTCTGTCCAGTGCTGGCACATTCTCTCTAAACACTGGCTTACACTGGGTGGGGCACCCATCCACAGTGCTAGAGACCCAACTTTGAGGGCCTAGCTTTAATTTACATAATAGGGATAGTGCAGGGTATGATCTCAGACCCCAGGGAAGGAATGAAGACAGACACTTATAGCAAAGCCAAGTCAGTGCTATAGTCGGTGGGCCTTAGCAGAGGACTCCTGCTCAAATGGGGAGGGTAGGAAAGGCTTCGAGAAAGAAGTCTCATTTATGATGAGTCCTGAAAGATGGATGGGAATTGGATAAGCCAAGAGGAGGGGAGAGTTCTCCCGGCAGAGGAAACGTCATGGCCCTCAGGGCCAGCAGCCCTCAGTGGCTGGAGCAGTGAAAGGAGGGGAGAGATGAGAGTGGCTGTCTGGCATCACATGTGACATTTATACTACTAGAGGCCCGATGCATGAAATTCGTGCAGGGGGCTCAGCCCCCACCACCACGGCAGCTGCCTCTGCCTTGGCCCCCCGCCGCCGCAGCTTCGTCCAGAAGGACGTCTGGTCTAATTAGCATATTACACTTTTATTATTGTTGATTTCTTTTATGTGCCTTGGTGGAGAGAACAGTAACTATCAATAGCCCACCTTTGTGTCTGGTCAGGCCCTGCCATTAAGGAACAGAGGCTCAAGGTGTGGATCTGACACTCCTTGTCAGGGCTCGTCCCCAAGGACCTCTCCCTAGCTCCACAGCAGGCATTGGGAACCCCCACGAGCCAGGAGCTGAGAGACTGAAGTCAGCTCCTGGCAGATGAGTGAGTGAGGCATGCAAAGATTCTCAGGAGCACCGGGGATTCAAGAGGCCTTCATTCAACAAGTCTTAGCGACTATGCTCAGAACCTGACAGGAAAAGATGATTTACCAGCCAATTCTGTCTTCCAGGCTCCCCAGGCTGACCTCTGACCAAGGGGCATCTCTGCATGCTGGGCTTTTGGAACCCCACCCAAGTCATGGTCCTTTCCAAGGAAGTGACCCTTAGCCTGAGGTCAGCATGAGGAGCCAGCCTGGCAAAGAGCAGAAGGAAGTACAGGAAGTTGTGAGAGGAGGGAGAAAGGGATAGGTAAAGGTGCTAAGAGGAAGAGCTGGGCACCTGGTAGGAGAAGTGTAGGCCTGAGCAGCGGGGCATGGCTGGGATGTCGCTGTGCCATAGTGATGTGGGCTAGGACTCTGGGGGCCATGTCCATTGATCACCTGCAGGCAGGCAGGGGTGTGGCCAGAACCCCAATAACAGGAACCTGCTGGAACATTTTTAGGATCAGGGAATCACTGGCTCTGGTAACTCTGACCAACCAGGCTGGAGAAGGGGGACATTGGCTTTAGGACTGGGACTCCCTCTTCTCTTCCCCCTTGTTCTGTCCATGATAGCCATAGAACCTTTGCAGTAGAGTGGGTAGAATCCCAGCTCTGCCACTTACTAGCTGTGTGACCTTGAGCAAGCTATATAACCTCTCTGTGCCCAACTTTCCTCATCATGGGAATAGTAATTATACCGATATAGGTTTGTTTTAGGAGTATGAGTTGAACTCTGTAAGGTGCTCAGAGCTATGCCTAGCACATGGTAAACACTCACCTGTCATTAACAGATGTTGTTCTCTCAGCCTGGAACATTCTTTTGCATGGCACATAGTAGGAGCTTAGTAAATATATCTTGATCAACTGTGTCTGCCAATAGCAACCAACTAAGAATTCTGGTGTGTGTGGAGGGTGGTGGTAAGGGGTGGGTGTTTTTCCTGACACAGCCTCTGCCACAGGGAGGCCTTCTTGGGAGGACCTGGTCAGCCCCACATGCTCCTCAATCTCTGTCTTGAGGGCAGAGGAAGCAGCAACTTTCTTCACTGGGAAAGTGTTGTGGGGCTCAAGCGTTTGGGGGTTTTCAGAGTCAACCGTCAGAGGCGAGGGAGTTTCTCTGCTAGCGGTGGCAAGGGCTCTCAGGGTGCGCACAGCCTGTGAGCAGACCGCTGCGGTCTGCAGGGAAAATGCCGACTGTGTTTATTTTTCACCTGAGCCTGCAGGAAGTTAAGGGGGGTTAGGAAGGGAGGAGGGGAAGCCAGCCAGCCAGGCCCAAGCTCAACTTCAGAGCAGAGGAGATCTACCTCAGGAGTCCCTCATTTCCACCTGTGCCTGCCCAGCCCTGCCCTTGGGCCCCTTCCTGGCTCCAGCCTGCTCAAGAAGAGGAGGGCATGCTGGGGCACCGCAGTAAGGAATTTCCAGCCATGAGCTAATGAAAATATCCCAGAAGGATGAGGACCACCTCTGGGACATGATTTTGAGTTCGGCATGGGAAGAGCAGTAAGAGCAATGCAGCAGCAGGAAGGACCACCTCTGCTGAGACTGTAGCAGACATAGCCTCCCAGCCCCAGGGTTTGAGTGCTGGATCCGTCTTGGAGTCTGGAGGGAGGGGTTCTCGGGGAAGGGGGCACTGCAGGCAAAGGCAAAGAACAAGAGTAGGGGTCCTGAAGTGTTCTGATCAAGGACTATGGACTGCTATTGAGTCTTTCATTCATTTATACCAGGGGTCCTCAAACTACGGCCCGCGGGCCACATGCAAATACAAATATTGTATTTGTTCCCGTTTTGTTTTTTTACTTCAAAATAAGATATGTGCAGTGTGCATAGGAATTTGTTCATAGTTTTTTTTTAAACTATAATCCGGCCCTCCAACGGTCTGAGGGACAGTGAACTGGCCCCCTGTTTAAAAAGTTTGAGGACCCCTGATTTATACAGTCTACCCTGCTGTGAGCACTTAATGAGTGTCCAGTTCTGTGCTCAACACACTGCCCTCAGAGGTAAGAAAGATGAGTTTGCACCATCACGATGCTCAGGACCTGGTGGGGACAATTGACCCAGGCCTCCTTCCCTTGGAGGCTGGGCACAGTCAACACCAGGTAAAGGAGAGGAGAGGAGCTCCCGTCACTGGGCTTCCATACACAACACCAAGCCTCAGGCAACCCCACCCTGTTGTCTGGGCAGCCTGGCCCTGGGACAACCTTGTGCTGAGGCCGTGGAGCGGGACGTTCCACTGGCTGAAAAGGGTATGAGACACTGGGCCCTGTGCCAGACAGCTCCCCCTGGCTACCACCACTAGGCATGGAGGGGGTTGGAGAGTGAAGCCGAAGGGCAGCCTGCATGAACGTGGGAAGGACTGGCCAGGCCCTTAATGCCCTACCCTGGAGCCCTGGCCACCTCAGGGCCTCCAGCTGCTGGCAGGCTCTGCCCTACCCCTGCCCACCTGGCACTTCTCCTGTGCTTTGGCTGCAGGCTCCTGTTTAATGAGGCTTTTCCCTAGTTCCCAGGGAAGGCTGGTAGACAGGATGAACCCTTTGTCCACCAGGCAACGCCCCACGCCCCACCCCACTGCTCCTGTCACACACATACATACTAGGCCAGAGGCTGTAGGCTGAGCTGAATTCTGTGGTTTCCTAGGCCTAGCCTGAGCTGTGCTGCAATCTAGGGCTTAACCAGCCTGGCCAAGGCGGGTCAGCTCTAGCCCTCCTCAGGGAGGGTGGTTTGCCCAGAAGCTTGCTGTGGAGCCAACACCCCTCCGCCCCAACCTTGCTCCAACCAGGCAGAGTGGGACTCTGGAACTCTCTTCCTAGAGCTGGCACCTTGGAAGTCTTAGGCTCTGCTCCTAAGACTTCCCACTGCTCACCCAGAAGCCAGGCTTACAGCCCTGAGTGCCAAAGCGCCAGAGCCAGGGCTAGATGTCAGGGTCTTCTCGGAAGCAAGATCTTAGACTCAAAAGTCCCCTGTGGTGTAGAGGGTGTCCATTCCACCCTTTGGGCCAGGGCACCAGGCATTTGTGCTCTCAGGCAGTGAATGGTGGAATGACTGCCACCAGGGTCCCAGGTTCTTGAGGGAGTAAACCCTGAGGCTCAGTCTCCTGACTTTCATGAAGCCTAGTCAGGGCTAATGCTGTCTGGCTACCACTACCCTAGGAACCTATCAGGATCAAAAGGCCCCAGAGGTTTCCAGGAAGCTTCCTACCTTCATAAGCCCTCGGCTCCAGCTCCTAAAAATTTTATAAAGCCGGGTTTTTGCATCTGTGACCAGTGAGGTAGGCAGGGCTGATATTCTCATCCTTCTTTTACAAGGGGCAAACTGGCCCAGGATCCCATAGTGAAAAGATCAGTAAAAGGTCAGTAAGCCTTGAGATGAGCTTCCCAACTCACTCACTTCACATCATGGTACACTTAAAAATTATCACTGGAGCCCTAACCGGTTTGGCTCAGTGGATAGAGCGTCGGCCTGCAGACTGAAAAGTCCCAGGTTCGATTCTGGTCAAGGGCATGTACCTTGGTTGCGGGCACATCCCTAGTGGGAGGTGTGCAGGAGGCAGCTGATCGATGTTTCTTTCTCATCGATGTTTCTAACTCTCTATCCCTCTCCCTTCCTCTCTGTAAAAAATCAATAAGCCCTGACCGGTTTGGCTCAGTGGATAGAGCGTTGGCCTGCGGACTAGGGGGTCCCAGGTTCGATTCCAGTCAAGGGCATGTACCTTGGTTGCAGGCACATCCCCAGTTGGGTTTTGCTTTGGACATATTGTGCAGAAGGCAGTTGATTGATGTTTCTCTCTCATCGATGTTTCTAGCTCTCTGTCCCTCTCCCTTCCTCTCTGTGGAAAATCAATAAAATATATATTTTTTTAAAAATCAATAAAATATATTTAAAACAACAACAAAAAATTATCACTGGAGTAACTAGAGAAGGAGGTTGGAGGCCGAAGTACCTATGGGAAGTCCTTGGCATAGAGTGTGAGGAAGAGAGGGCAAGGTAATAGGGTTAGAGATGGAGAGGGGGCCTAATCGTGTAGAGCTTTGTAGGCCCAGGTAAGGCAATTAGAGGCTTGAGGCAGAGGAGGATGTGATCTGATTTATGTGGCTGCCAGATGGAGGCCTGGCTGAGGGGGCAGGAGGCTACTGCAGTCATCCAGGTGAGAAGTGGCTGTAGCATGGACTTGGTGGGGGATCAGGAGGAAATGGTTGTTTTCTAGGTATATTTTGAAAGTAGAGCCATTAGGATTTGCTGACAAACTGGATATGGGTGTGAGAGAAAACGAAGAGTCAAGGATGACTCCAAGGTATTTGGTCTGATCATCTGGAAGAATGGAGTAGCCATTAATTGAGGAAGATGGAAAGGAGCATTTGGGGCAGAAAGTCAAAGGTTTTGCTTTGGACATATTGAGTCTGGGTAGCATTTTAGACCTCTGAGTAGAGTTTATGAGTAAGCATTTGGAGAGGGGAGTTCCTAGGAGAAGTTAGCACTGGAGATATAAATGTGGAGTCATCAGATGAAGATGCTTAAAGCCATGGATGAGAGCACCCTGGGAGTGAGCTGAAGGCCAATTTTGGGTCAAGAAGAGAATGAGATGGAACCAAAGCTGAGGAATAGCCTGTGAAGTTGGAGAAAAATCAGGTAAGTGTGGAATTCCACTGTGGAAGACTAATGAAGAAACTGTTTCGAGGAGGAGGAAGAGATCAGTGTGTCCAATGCTGCTGAGATGACATGAAGATAACATGAAGACTGAGAAGTGACCACTAAGATCAGCAACATGGAAGTCATGGAGATCTTGGCAACAGTCATCTGGCGAAGTGATAGGACAAGAGACTAGCTAGGTTGAAGAGAGGATGAGAGCTGAGAACTGGACAAGTGAATGTGGACAGATCTGTTGAGGTTTTCAATAAAAGGGGGATTGAAACATGAGGTAGTAGCTGGGGGAGGATTTACAGATGTGAGAAATGAGAGCCAGTGGGTACCCTGATAGGAATGAGACTGGGCTTGCAAAGTGTTTGGCATAGTGCCTGGCCTGTGACTGGTACTCAGTATATGAAGGATTTCACATGCATCCACATACCCCACAGCTGTCCCAGCCCACTCCTCTTTCCAGCCACCTGCAGACCCGATGATCCTACATCCCACCTTCCATTCCCACACATACTCCCAAACAGTCACAGTTGTGTCTGAGCTCAGTGCTGGAAATAAAAGAAAGCCTGAGATTGGCACAAGACTCCCCCAGGAAACCTGGCCTCAGAACAGCAACAGGAAAGTCACAGCACCCAAGGCCTGGGGACTGAATGGTGCTATCATTACCCTCCCCAGGTGATGCTGCCAGTGGGCTGCCAGGCATGCCTGCCATCTCCAGGCAACACTCGCCTCCCCTCAACCCTCCACCCCCACTTGGCATATCAGGCCTAAGTGTCTGGCCTGTGTGGGGACCAGCACCAGAGGGCTAGGGAAGCACTATGAGTAGCATTTCCTCTGCACCTGTGAAGGCTCTGTAGGATGAAAAAGGGGCTTCCTACATGTCCCTTCCTCATTGCCTGACAACTAAGTAATTGAGCTCTTGGGTATTGTCTGGTTTTATCCTCACAACAACCCTCTGATCATCTCCATTTTACAAGGAAATGTATGGTCAGATATTGTAATAAGTTCTTGAAGGCCACACATGTTAGAAAAAGGATCTGAACATGGTTGGCCCACTCTTCCTCAAGTTCACAGCAGAGAGCCCTCCCTGGGAGTGACACAGGGAGGCTCACCTGCCCTGCCCAAGGAGGCCAGGAAGGCTCCAGTCAGAGGTAGGGCATCGAACTCAGGAAGGTGCTATGATGCCATATATACGCCATATGCAAAGGAGGAGCCACTGCTATTGGGACATCTACCCGTCTGCCTGAGGACAAAAAGAAGGCTAATTAGCTCTGGGATGTAAGGTTGCTCCTGGTGGGCAGATGAGCAGGAGACTGATAGGTGGCAGTGACAATACCTTCCCTAAGCCCTGAGGGAAGTTTGCAGTTTATAGCCCAGCCTCAAGCTTCCATGGAGGCAGGAATGTAGGAAAGATGGAGGCCAGGACTGTTGCTGGGAAGTATGGGAGCCTGTGCCCACCTGGTAAACTCACACTTTGACTCTATGCAGTTCATACCCCATCTTCCCTGTAGCCTCACCCTGGACCCCAACAGCCAGTGCTAAGAGACCTGTGCCGAGATGTTAAGGAGTCTGGCTAAATTCCACTAGTGGGAGATTTCACCCACAGGGCCACAACCTCTCATTATTGTCTTGCCCCAGAGATGTCCCATTCCTTCTGTGCCATGGATCAGAAGTCACTCATCAGTGCTCCCAGCATCCCCACAGATGGACTTTCCTGAGTGGAAGTTGGGCCTCAGTTGTAGATGATGTCTCCAGAGCCTTGGCCCGTACAGATGTGTGCTCAGGATATGCAGAGCTGGGCCTTGGCCCTGAGCAACAACTCCCTGTGCCTGGGTCGCATGGGGAGCCCCCATCTCAGCCTGACTGAGTCATCTCATGACAGATCCATGTGACTAGTATGAAAAGTAAGAGTCCTGTGGTGTGAGCAAACAGGAAGTGTGGGGTTGGGTGGGTTGGCCCTGGGGGAAGCCTGGCCCCACTTAGCCCCTCCCCTGAGTTAGAGGGCTGAGCGGGGGCTCTTGCCTGTGTCAACAAATCCTATTAAGCCTGAGGTGGTACAGAAGGTCAAAGTCAGGACCCCTAGTCTGGGTGCTGGAGGAGGAAAGAAAGCTGCTAGGGTAGGTCAGCTCCTCAGACCATATCCTGATGTATGGACCTAGAGGCTGTGAGCAAGTCATAGGGCCTCAGAAACCGGAGGATCTCTGAAACTGGGAGGCAGCAAGAATTTCGTGGACAGGGGAGATATGCCTCCTGGAATTGAGTGCACACTCTCTACGAGGTGGGATAGCTTGGGCAGAGTCTGGGGAGGGGGAGGTGGGCAGGAGGGCTGGATCACTGGACACTGCCTGGTTTGAGTGGTACCCCCTCCTATGAGGACTGTGGTTTTGACCACCCCCATTTTCCTTTGACAATTGGGCTGCCCCCACACACAGCTATAGCCCCAAGCCCTGTGCCTTCCTGCCTCAGGTCTCCCCACAATCACCCATCCTCCTCATTTTTTCAGCACAACAAGGCCAGTCAGCCTGCCCATGGCGTCCCCCAACTCTCTCCTCTCTATGAACATTTCAGCAGTCCACACCCCACACCTGCACCGGCCGACATCAACCAGAAGCAAGGTACAAATCTGGGATGGGGAGGGGCCCAATGAGACAGGTGGCTGGATCCTTTTTTACAACTAGAGAACCTAGTGCTGTGCAAAATCGGGGCCCTCCTAGATGCCAGAAAAGTGGATCAGGGGACCTTGGAGGTACCAGAGGGCTGGGGGAGGTGGTGCCAGGTCAGAATTTGAAGGCTTCAAGTTGAGGTAGAAACCTAAATCCTGAGTGACCTCCCAATGCCAGTATGAGAGCAGGCATTTGTGTAAAGCTGATTATAACACTTATAGCTGTTCCCTCCCCCAGTGAGAAAATGGAAAGTGGTGGTTGTGATGGCTGATTCACCTCAGCCTCAGGCAAAGTCATTCTGAAATCAGCCACTGTCGACTGTGGGAAACCTGCTGACTCAAAGGGGGTGCTCGAAACCCTGGCTCCACAGGCCAGGTTCCCCCAGACTCGGGGGGAGGGGGCAGTAGAGGCCCCAGTTGCAGACTATCAGTGGCAAGGCCTGGCCTCCCATTCCTGAATGACTCCAACTCTGCCACTGACCAGCCAGTGTCCTCAGTCAAGTCACCCAGCCCTTCTGCCTTTGGTTCCCTAGCTTGTAAATGCAGCACTGTTATCACACTGGGGTAGTCCCGAACAAAGCCATATGTGTGGTACCCTAACATGGAAGGTGGGATCTTAGAAGCCCCCCACAGGAAGCTCTAGAATGCAGTAACTAGCTAAAGTGACCTCCAAGTCAGGCTAGCTCACTTACTCGGCCCTCTCCACTGCAGTTCACAGGCCTCTGCAGACCTCTGACCTCTCTGGCTTCTACTCTCTGACCTCAGGCAGCATGGGACAGCTCCCCCACACTGTGAGCTGGTGAGTGTGGGCCCAATGGGAAAGGGGCACCTCCTGATTTAGACTCTTACCTGCCCTTTTTTTCCCATCCTGTGCTGAGCACCCTGCTGCCAGTTCTATATACATACCAGAGCTGGCCAGCAGCTCTATCATTCCTCAGGTAGCCTGACATATTCCCTTTGGCAAGACTGGAGACTAGGCTACGGTCCCAGCCCTGTCGCCCTTGAACTCTGCTTCACTGTCTGAGACTTGAATGAGAGAACCTTGGACTGTTCAGGGCCATCTATGTGAGGAAGAAAAGGTAGGCCTGAACAGGGAGATAACAGCATGAATGGCCATAAGCGAGGCTGTTGCTTCTCAGCTACCTGGTGGGCAGGAGGATACTTCCCACTCACCTCAATGCCTACTGCTGGCTGGACCCTTCCTTGGCTGAGTTGCTTGAGGGCCAGGGTCCCTCCTTGCCTCAGTTGTGCCTGCTTGAGCCTAAGCCCTGGGCCAGTCTGCTTGGAGAGCCTATTTAGGCTGGGCCAGGAAAAGCCAGCCTGGACCCCAAGTCAGTAGGCCCAACTGTGGGCCAAAAGGCCTGTCTTCGGCTTGAGTTGGGTCTGGCAGGCTAATTGGCCCTTTGCTCAGCAACCACAGTGTGACTTGGGCAGGTCTTTAGCCTCTCTGGCCTGGGGCAATCACTTAACATCAGGAAAGCTTGGCTTCCCAGGAAGGCAGGGTAGGTCCCGAGGCCCAATCTAGAGGCCCACTTGTCCCTTTCTACTTGCCCTTCATCCAAGTTAAGCTGATTCCTCCATTTCTAGATTCTCCTTGGACAGAGTTCCACTCTGAATACAAACCATGACTACCTCCATGAGTACCCTCAGGTTTGAACTTGCCAGGCAAGGATCTGGGCACCAGAAAAGCACTGCTGAAGCTTGCTGATCCTCAGGTCCCCCTCCTCACAGAATTCACTCTTAACTAGTGCACAACCCAGACAAGTGGCCAGCCAATTACAAGGCACTGTTAGCAGTGCTTTGACAGGACTGTAGGAACCCAGGATGACCAGGAGCTGAAGCAGGCAAAGTGAGCAGGAGAACAATCCTGACAGTGTCGTGAGCAGGAGAACAATCCTGACAGTGTCGACAGTAAGTGCAAAGGCCCTAGGACAGATATCAATCCTGTACTGACACCTGGGGGCCTGCTGAGCTGGCTCCCCAAAGAATGCTGTCATTTCTACCCCTTAAGCACCAGTACTAGCCTGTAGAGCAGCGGCCCTTAAGCACCAGTACTAGCCTGTAGAGCAGCGGTTCTCAACCTGTGACAGGGGTCGCCTAAGACCATCAGAAAACACATATATAATTACATATTGTTTTTGTGATTAATCACTATGCTTTAATTATGTTCAATTTGTAACAATGAAATTGGGGGTCACCACAACATGAGGAACTGTATTAAAGGGTCGCGGCATTAGGAAGGTTGAGAACCACTGCTGTAGAGGAAAATAGGTGCAGCACAGGTTGCCCTCTGGTGGCAGATGCTTAAAGCACACATTGGAGTGGTCCAAGCAGAAGCCAATTTGTCTCTCATCTATGGGTCAGGCCTGAGCATGGAGGGAAGTCCTTCCCCATATAGAGCCAGTAGCCAGACTGCTAACAGCTGTCTTTCCCAACCACAGGCCCAGCCCTCCTCTCTATCCCCTGTCCCCTTCCTGCGGATATAGACAGCACTTCCCTGCCCCCACTGCAGCCCCTGGCGCCCCCTATCCCAGGTGAGTCCCCTACCCTGCAGCCAGGCTCCTGCTTTCTGTTGCCCAGGCTTCAATGCCCACACAAGGCCATGTTCAGGCCACTGCTTGCCCTGTGCTAGTCGTCTGTTCATCCGTCTGTCTGTCATTCTGCAGCACCTTGCTGCCCTGTGTCTGAGAATGAAGCCAATGGGACTGCAAGAGTTCTAAACCCAGGCCAAACTGTGCAGCACAGCACCACAAAGCAGCCAGGGACAGTACATGCACATGTGTGCTTGAGCTCCTGCCTCTGTGCATGTGCAAGTCAGTCCGTGTGCAGGTCTGTATGCATTCATCTCTGTTCTGCATCCCTGGGCAGAACAGAGCTCCACCCAAGCTGAGGCAGCATTTCACATGTGTCTTCAACATCTGGCCTGCTCAGAGACCCTACACCAGGGGTCCTCAAACTACGGCCTGCGGGCCACATGCAAATACAAATACTGTATTTGTTCCCGTTTTGTTTTTTTACTTCAAAATAAGATATGTGCAGTGTGCATAGGAATTTGTTCATAGTTTTTTTTTAAACTATAGTCCAGCCCTCTAACGGTCTGAGGGACAGTGAACTGGCCCCCTGTTTAAAAAGTTTGAGGACCCCTGCCCTACACCAGTGTAAGCAGCAAGAGGCAGAGTGGTAGCCATACAACAGCAAGAAAGTAAAGTGGGAGGCGTGTGTATATGTAAGCCCCTTTATTTAGCTCACTCCCTTAGTGACAGATGTATGCTAAGTATGGAACAAGGAATTCAGACATTTTCAGCCCATGGAGCTCACCGCCTAGGGTAGGAGGTATAGACAGCACACCAGCAATTGAATTGGGCTATGCCCTGTGGGTGATGGGGAAGCCCCAAGGAGACCTCAGCCAGATTTGATGGGTCACAGAGAGCTTCATAAAAAGGGTTAACATCTCCTGAGTAGTAGGGGATGGCTGGAAGTGGGAAGTGATGGGAAATGGGGGAAAAGATGGGGCTAGAAATGTCAGCAGGGCTGTAGGCAAAGGGAGAATTTCAGCAAGAACAGTCAGGAGCACACAGGTGTTTTTAAAAGGTCATTCTGGCTGTTGTGTGGAGAGAGTCCTAGAAGAGTCAGGAGAATGAGGAAGCACACAGGGTAGTCACAGGCTCATGAGGCTGAGCTGGAGAGGGCAGGTGGTGACAAGGGGAGAGATTCAAAAGCTATGTAGGGCTTAATTTAGTAACTACCTAAACGATGAATATATAGATTTTTGCAATGATGTCTTTGTGATGTGTTGGGAGCAGGTATTTGTATGTATCAGTGTACTTGTATGCAAGCAATGAGGGTGGGGTATCTGTTCACCTGTCGTTTAATGTGCAGGGCCTCTGTGTTTGCCAGGGTCTGTCCTGCACACACCTGACTCAGTGTTAACTTCCTCCTGCCTCTAGGTTCACCCACCCATCCCTGATGCTAGGTTCCAGCGTACCTGGTCACCCAGCAGCCATTCCCCACCCGGCCATTGTGCCCCCCTCAGGGAAGCAGGAACTGCAGCCCTATGATCGAAGCCTGTGAGTGAAAAGGCACAGAGTGGGGAGGAGCGGGGGGGCGGGGGGAGCAGACTTCAGATTCCCATCTATTTGTCAGCCAGGATACACATTTCTTCCACCAAGCCCAAGTCCTGCTGCCAGAGGAAGCCTTTGGTCAAACTGTTTTGTAGCTATTGCCACGGGCCACTGTTTTTTGAGGCTCTGAAGCAGGAGGGATTGGGTGGAGTGAGAAACAAGGCTTTAGTCTGAGCCAAGATGGGAGGGGCTGAGAAGTCCTTACACATATTTTTCTTACTTAGCTGCAATATTCCTATAAGGAACAAATACTTAACTCTGGTCACCCATTTTGGAGCAGCTAAGAAAAACACACACACACACACACACACACACACAAAACAGAATTTCACTAAAAAACCTCTAGTATCCATGCACTTACACATGCAATGGACACACTACAGGGTGGTAGCATTAGGTGGGCATGTGGGGACTCCCAAGTGATCTGGACATGTGCTCCTCAGGAAGACGCAGGCAGAATCCAAAGCAGAGAAGGAGGCCAAGAAACCAACCATCAAGAAGCCACTCAATGCCTTCATGCTGTACATGAAGGAGATGAGAGCCAAGGTTATTGCAGAATGCACACTCAAGGAGAGTGCTGCCATCAATCAGATCCTGGGCCGCAGGGTGAGGCCACAGGCAAGGT
The DNA here is from genome assembly GCF_000147115.1 of Myotis lucifugus. Taxonomy (NCBI): domain Eukaryota; kingdom Metazoa; phylum Chordata; class Mammalia; order Chiroptera; family Vespertilionidae; genus Myotis; species Myotis lucifugus. Next base: position 10,003,937 of record NW_005871076.1, on the reverse strand, counting down.
GGGCTGGCAGGGGTGGTACAAGCCTGATGATTGCCTTACACATCCCATCTGCCCCTCCTTCCCCTTTGCAGTGGCACGCACTGTCACGGGAAGAGCAGGCCAAGTATTACGAGCTGGCCCGCAAGGAGAGGCAGCTGCACATGCAGCTATACCCAGGCTGGTCAGCGCGGGACAATTACGTGAGTGGCCAACAACACACAGGGATGGGTAGGGGAACCTTCAAGATTCCATGCCCTGGGCCACAGTCTCAGCAAGAAAGGAATATTGTCCTGAAGGCACAGATGAGGGAGGTGGTGGACTGGTGGAGGGTCCATGGCCTCCCGTGGCTAGCTCAGGAGAGGATCAAGCAAGGGACACAGGAGGCAGACCCGTGTCCTGTTTTCTACCCAGGATCTATTCCCATGCAGGGCTGTTTCCCAGTATTTGATTGGGGCTCATGAGCAGAAGGGGAGAAAAGGGCCTGGAAGTTACTCTTCCATTCAAAATGGAGACAAGTGTGAGAAAGGGAGGAGGAATCCCTAATTGCCCCATATTACCTAGCAAGAACTGCAATCAAGAAACTGTGCCTGGAATCCTAGCGACAGCCAGGCTAGGCAGCAGGCTGCAGGTATCCCAGCCATTTGCTCACTGGGATTAGTGTCCACCTCCCACATCTGAGGATCCCTCCCTTTATTCCCTGCAGGGGAAGAAGAAGCGGCGATCCAGAGAAAAGCACCAAGAATCCAACACAGGTGAGGCCTTCCCTCAACAGTAGTGGAGGCTCCTCTCCAGGTCCCTATGTGACAAACATCACTGCTCTAGCCCAGAGGGAGGGGCAGAGTACTTGGCCATGAACCTTCAATGCCTGGGCCCTTGACTCTGTATACAAGGCCTGGCATCTCACAAGTCAAATCCCTACTTTAGGAACAGCTATACTAAGTCCTAGGGGTGACCAGTAGAAGCCAACACACTCCCACTACCTTGGCTAACCCTACCCTACTCACAGCTTTGCCTGTCAGGGAAAGTTAGTGAGGAACTGACAGTGTGATCCATGTTAAACACAAACACTGCATCCTGGTTAGTTCTGAGGTGGATAGCAGATTGTCTGGAGACTGAGCCAGGCCCCATACCTAGGCCCAGTAATCACCCAGCCTGCTGGCTGGTGCCCAGCAATTTCTCTATCACACTGTACCCAACTCCCAAGCCCTGTTTTTCATTGCAGGTTCTAAGTGCTCTATATAGAGGACCCAGGGAGCCCACACACTGTTGCAAGTCTCCTTCCTGTGAATAGATTCCTGCCCCAACTCTGATCCACATTTATGAACGACTCTCTCAACAGTGCTGTCCCCACATGCTACAACCAGGGCAGGGCAGACCTCAGCCATTTTTCTGAAGTTACAAAATGGGCTTTACTTTCACATAGAAAGTGTGTGGAATATGTTTTAAGTTACAGCACAAGGAGATATGGGTCAGGCAGATAGAGCATTCGCAAAAATGAAAAAATGGCAGGGAGTTTTGGGGTGGAGGCAGCCCTAAGGAAGAAGAGGCTGGATATGGATCCCCATGGGCATCCCTGGATTCTTCTGCCACAGCTCCCATACTGCAAGTGGCCCCTCAAGCCATAGAAAGGAGCTAGCCTGATATGGTCCCTTCTCTTCCCCACCATTCTTACCACTGCCTCTTCTGCCCAATTGGGTGCCGTGCCCGCCTTTCCAAATGACTCTGGGCGCTAGGGCTCCCACTGGGGCTGGCTGTGCCATGGAGAGGCCCTCTGCCTGTGGGGGCTGTGGGGTATCTGTTACTAGCTAACACTGATGTTACCTCTTCTTTCTGGGCCCTGCTCTGCCCTGCTGCCTGCCTGCTCGCCCTCTGCCCTGCTCTGCCCCTCTGGCATGGCTGTGAGCAGACCCTGGCTCGCCTAAGAAATGCCGTGCTCGCTTTGGCCTCAACCAGCAGACGGATTGGTGTGGTCCGTGCAGGTGGGTTTGTCCCCACCACCATCTTCCCTTTGCTTCAAGCTGCTTCCTTGACTCTGCACATATTCTGCTGGGCTTATATAAGCCTTCCTGTGGCTCCCCAGCCCCATAGGATACCTGCAGATTAAAGAGCCCATGCCTCGTAAGAATGGGAATGAATACTGAACACATCTTGTAGGGAAGATCTTTTGGATCTAAGTGGAAGGAGGGGGAGAGACAGAATGTTCTAGAAGGGAAGGAAAGGCAGACTCAAGAATGTAGTTCTGGTGCCTAGGATCCTCAGGTAATGATGGTTTGGTGCTAACTAGGCCCAACTGGTCCTCAGTAGCCAAACCTCACACCATTCATCATGTGGCCTCTGCCCCTACTCTCAGGCCTGAAAGTCATAATGGCCAACCAGCTCCATCACTTCAAGTTGAGATCCGTCTGAGCCCGTAAATCTAAGAAAAATAAGGTAACTATAATTGAGAATATCATGAGTAACCTGGATGCCAAGTGACTCACCATTTTGTACCTACTGAGACCAGAGGGCTAGAGAGGAAGGGAGAGAAGATGAGGGCTGTCCTAGCCAAAGGACCATACAAAGGTTTCATCTCATAACAGAAAATATCCCTGTGTATATGAAAAGAAGGTGTGCCTATCAAGTGGCTAAAAGTTGCCTAGTTTCAGGTTCATACCAGGCCTGATACGGCCAAGGCTGAGACTACTCTAGGCAGTTAGTTCACTGACTAAGGAATATTTGTGCAGCCCCTCAGAGTGCCCTCATGCTTCTTTATCAAAGGATAGAGATCTTGGATAATATGTGTGTGCGTGTGTATATAAACATGATGGGAGGCAACCCTGTCCCTCAGGGAAGGTCCTACTTTTACCCATTCCACAATCAGAGACAAATTGTGGTCCAGAGAACTCAAGATAGTAAGAATGTAGGAGAAGACTCAAAGAATCACTGTTCATTTCTATTTCCCCTTCTCCACGCCTAACCTAGCTTTGAGCCCTGAGATTACTCAGCCCAAGAAGCCACAAGCATTGCAGCCCCTTGTCTTAATGCTGATCTGAGCCCCACAAACATGCAGAGGCTCAAAGGCTCTCCTGGAAAACAAAGCAGCCCACAGGTCCAACTACAAAAGGTCCCTGTGCCACCATGTGGTGGTGCTGGCAAACTGCACCTGTCCCAGGTCTGGGCCAGGCCCAGCAGAGTTGCAGTGCTGATTCAGGTCTGAAGGATAAGCACATCCAAGTACTGGGGAGAGGGGATGAGAGGTCAGCTAGGCCTGTGCAAGGACAGCATTTTTTGGTTGTGGTGTGTGACTATGAATTCACCCTCTATTTACAGATAACTCTCTTCACTATTCCTAGGAGGAAAAAGAAATGCATTCGGTACTTACCCGGAGAAGGCCGCTGCCCCAGCCCCTTTCCTTCCGATGACAGTACTCTAGGCTGCTCCGGGTCCCCAGCCCCTCAGGACTCACCCTCATACCTCCTGCTGCCTCACTTCCCTACTGCACTACTCGCTAGCCCTGCGGAACCGGCGCCTACATCACCAGGTCTCTCTGCGGCACTCAGCCTCCCAGCTCCCTGGGCCCCCACGGCCCCCCAGCGGTGCCCTGCAGAGTACACAGGTACAGCAACAGGAATTTCGGAGGCAGGCAGCCTAGCATGCACAGGACACCTGGCCTCCTCCAGGGACCCACTCTTTGAGAAGCAGCAACAGAGCCCCAAAGCACGTGGAAACCGATCAGGGGCCCTGTTAACTTCTTCTTAGGGTCCAGGTGCTGGAGATTTCAGAGGCTGCACAACTTCTGCCTGAACCTGGGGCCATCAATTCAAACTGCTCCGAGTGGTGCATCAGATCTGTGTTGTCATTTGATTTAAGGGCATCTCCTGTGCCGGTGGAAGCCTGCATCTTTTTACCATCTGTCTGGTTAGCCAGATGCCCCCGCCTCCCTTCCTTTCCTGCTATAGATCATAGATGGACTACCCTGAGTTCAGCTGCTTTCTCTACCCTGCCTCCTCACTCCCCCTGCACTGCCACACCCTCCCCATACCAGACACTTCATGGACCAAGAATGAGTTGGTTTATCACACATGTAAGCCTGGTCACAACCACAAAGCTCAAAATGACAGTGCTTTTCTCTTGAAGGCCTGGAAAAGCCATGTTTTACAGAAAACTAGCTACCATTTTTAAGCTGGGCCAGAGGAATCCTGCCGAATTCTCAGGAGCTTATAAGTGGATGGGATGAACAAGTTAGTTTAAATCTATACCCTAGGCAACAGAAAAACCTGACACTACCTTAATCTGGCTCTCTACTTCAAATTACTTGGAAATGATTCCTGAGAAACTCAATCGCCTAAGAAGCCCTGATATCAAAGCCCCAAGGCCTGTTACTAGTGGCTGTAGTCAATAGTTCAAAGAAGTTATGGCCCCAAATCCAGTGTGCATCCCTCCCCATTCTGAGGGCCTTTATTACGGATCCATTTCCAGTTTATCCACCCCTTGGGCAGTGGTGAGGGCAAACACAACCTTTTGTGACAGCCAATATCTTTCAGCATGAAACGAGGCCAGCTTCAGATTTCCTATGGTTCTGTGGGAATGAGGACTATTACAACCAAAACAATAAGCCCAGAAAACCTTTAGGGATAGACACTGGGTTTTCACCACAGCCTAATTTAACCCATTTATGAGCCAAGCTTCAACCCTGAGCCTTTAAAAAAATCTTTTTAATTTAACTTGTTTTTTTGCCTCCTCACCGTACATAGCCTGAATCCAAAGAAAAAGGGCTGTCCCTGTACCCACATACACCCTTCAACAAATGCCTTTAATACCTACTTTAGCCACTGGCTTCTCAGATTCCAAAGATCATGTATTCTGGTGTAGTGTTGCAGGAAGTTTTGAGAAAAAAGGACCATTGTAGTATTCAAAATATTTTTGTATTGTTAATGCATCATCATAGAAAAACTTTAAATGTGAGAATAAAGATACTTTTTCCTGTTGTTTTTTTCACCCCCCCCCCCCCCCCCCCAAGCTTGACCCTGAGGAATAAGCTGTTTCAGAAACAGGATAATTCTTTTCTTCACAGCCATGAAACTTGGGGTTTATTCTCTACTATGGTACACATGTTAAAGACTCAACCTACAGAAGCCGGGGATTACTCTCATCTCCCCTTAAGGGGCTTGGGCCTGCCCAGCTCATGCTGCGGATAAGCTCCCATTCCAAGCCTTGCTCTGAACCCACCAACCCTCTGACCTAAAAATTGATGCAGGCACAGGCCAGCCTGCCTCCCACCCCCATAAGATATGTTGGAAACTGCTATCCATAAACCCTAAGACAATCCAATTAGAAATAGATGTACAGACCACTAGACTCCATTTTCTCTGAGAGTTGAGATTAGACTAACCACTCCATAAGTACATATTCTATTATAAGGAAAATAAGTCTTTTTATGTACTGGTATAAACTCCAAAAAAATTTAATAGAACGCTTTCCTCCCCAAAACTGTATTAAGGTGCTTGAGGTATCTCCATATTTTTATATAAAACCTCTGAAATTTGATAATTCTACAACCTTTTCACACAGCAGCTTCCATTAAAGTACAATGTTAACTTTAAGACCCATCACAAATGTAAAAGGTATCATAAAGCCACCTCAATAGGTCAGTCAACCACTGGGCCACCATCATGCATTGTAATTTTCACTGAGTTATATTTTTTGGATTTTGTGTGTCAGAGTAGTGTCTATTTAAAGTAGGCCACTGGAAATTGTAATCTTGGAGTTGCTTTTTTCTGGAAGGGTGCTAGAGGAGACCAGCCATTTTCTTGACATCTGTCCCATTTAAAGAATTCCGCTCTGGCTACTGGCCTAGATGTTTCAAAAAACTACATTCTAACCAAGGCTTATGCAAGACTGGGTTACTGCATCTGATTAGATGTCTTATTTAGAGTACACTGGGTACATGAACAATGCACTCTTTGTGTATGTGAGGGTAGAGAGGGGGGCTTTGGCAACATTGTTAAAATCAAGCCAGCCTTTTTAAAAAACTGACATCAAAGAGGAAATTCAAACCCTCCTGGATCACACACATTCCTATGAGGTCTCATGGTGACTTGAGAGTGTCCAATTCAACTTCAAATACCATACCAGTTCCACCTTACTGCCAGCCAAGAACCAGCCTCGTTTTCTGAGACCTGAGACAAAATAACCTAACACATCCTGTACATGTTCCCATACAACTGGCATATTTGCTTGAAATACAGATCTGGAGCCCTCTCCCGTTGCAGCTGCTCCCACTGTGCTCAGGATATTGTGATGGCTTAGCATGGCAAAACTAGCAGGGATTTCCCAATTTGAAGGTGTTTCTCCCTTTTATAGGAAGCCCCAGGGCTAGGATCTTCTGAGCTGTTAACTATCTTGAATGGCCCAGAAGCATAGCTATTCACTGTACAATAATCCTGGAGAAGAAGGCCACACCTGGAGGGAAGAGAAATAGTTCTTTACGTTGTTCCAAAAAAGGAATTGATTACTGTGTGCATCACTAGGAAAACAGCACAGAAGGAATTTGTCAGGCCTATATATCAAAGTAGAAGATTTGAGACCAAAAAATAATTCATATCATAAAAACACTGAATTGGCTTTTGAGGTTGGAAAGGCTGTTTTAGCATGAGTTATTCTCAGGTCTTTTCAGAACTTTAACCCTTTGCACTCCGAACCATTCTGGACATTGGCTACCAGCTACTCGACGCTACTTTGCGGCAGAAACGTGCATTTACAGACCCTCGTATTATTTAGTATAATTTTGGAACCAAGTAACGTATTATAATTATATTGGACTTATATGAATTGGGTGACATCGAGGAATGTATATTTGCAAAAAAAACAATATTTTATTGTTTATAATTTTGTACAGTATGATAAGTTTTGTAACACTCCCCAATATGCATTGCAGGCTGATTAGTGCATGTTTGACAGTAATAAGTGGTTTGACGCCTGCCACCAGGTGTTTTCCTGTTAGAGCACACAATGCAGTCCCGTTTTCTTTGTCCCACATCGGGAATATGTAGTTTATTGTTTAATCCGACACAAAACCCGCTGACATTTCTCGTATATATCTTAGTAATTTTACGATATTTTGATTTAATTTCTTGTGCCATTTCAAGATAAAACTTCAGGGAAACATGCATGTCTCAAAAAGTTGCGTTGAAATAACTCAACTCCCCGTAATCACTAATAAACTGCAATGTCCCCTGAGAGGGGACATCCGAGTGATATGCTAGAATTCCGATGTCCCCTGAGAGGGGACAGCGGAGTGCAAAGGGTTAATATTTCACCATGGGTCCTTGAGACCAAACTGGCTATGCAAGCAGATCCTGGTTCTTGAGTTGAGTCAACTCACCCGATCCCAATTATTCTAATCACTTTCTTTCTGAGATCTCAAATCACTACAGGACTCTTTAACTCAGGATTCTGGGCTCTCCAATGTCTGGAGCAGCTAATAGATTTTTAACTGGTCTTCTATTTAAAGTAGGCCACTGGAAAGTGTAATCCCAGACTTGCCCACAATGGACATGGTTGTCTGAGAGGAGCCCTAATTTCATGTATCCAAAACAGCAGAGAGTTTTTAAAAAGAACAGATGGGGATATTTCCCATAATCGGTTCTGTAGAATAAAAGCCTAGCTCAGGTTAGGAGAAATTTTGAAGTAGTTAGAGATAGTATGGGATTGGGCATAGAGTTAACTGGAAAGGGCAAATTCTATCCTAGGGTTAGGAATTACCCTATCCCTGGCTATACTCATGAGTCAGATCACTAGCAATAAAAGTAAGGGATATTTCAATAGCCATGAATTACATGGGAGATAGTTAATTAGAAGTTCAGGCTAACACTTATTTCAAGTTCACGAGAGGCTCTGGACCATCAACCAGGGTTTACGTTTTCATTCAAGGGTTCTCTCATTCCTTAATCGGAAGTCTTCAGACATGTTGTACAGTCAATGTTAAGGGTGGGGGAAAGAAATATGGAGATGGAGGAGTTACAGTCTACTCACCACCACCCCCAATGCCACTCTGGAAACCCCTTGAATATAAATTTCTGAGTGTAGTGCTCTGTATTCCTACCCCTCCTGTAAACCTGCTGATACAGAAATACCCGTAAACCATTTGAAGCAAAAAAAAAAAAAAAAGTTGAGGTTGTGAAATGGCATGGTCAGCACAGAAAGGGCACATGAATTTGCACCATACAGGTGGGAAGTATTGAAAGTGAAAAAACTTTTATGAAATAGGCTGATCCTCAGAGTGAAAGAAGAGGCTGGTATATAGCAGGTTAGGTGCTCATTAAATACTTCCTGAAAATATCAAGTTCAGTGGTATCAGAAGGTCATGAGAACAAGAGAAGTGGAAGCATATATTGTGAGCAACTAACTATACTTCATCCACAAAATGCCTCTCACACAGAACAGCTTTATCCAAAAGTGCAAAATTCTGCAAGCTAGCAGTTAGCCATGAATTAAACTATCACTCACACGAAGTCCCACATTGGAAATCTGTCAAATAAAGAACACTTTTATACCACCAACAATGCTCATAACTACTGACAACTCAACAGGAAGGACCAAGTGTCCAAATCCTGCTTAGGTGTCCAAATGACTCAATCTTGGACCAAGGATGTTCTAAACTACTACTTACATCATTCTTTGTCTTGATATATACATTGAGTTCTTACTCATTCTTCCTTCTTTTTAAAGATACAGTGATTTTAAAAATATATATATTTTTTATTTCAGAGAGGAAGGGAGAAGAGAAAGAGAGAAACATCAATGATGAATCACTGATCAGCTACCTCCTGCACACCCCACACTGGGGATCGAGCCCACAATCTGGGCATGTGCCCTACCGGGAAATCAAATGTGACCTCCTGGTTCATAAGTCGATGCTCAACCACCGAGCCATGCCGGCTGGGCTAAAATATAGTGATTTTTGAAAACAGTAAAATAAGGAGTCTAGTTGTAAAAACCCTAAATATTCAGAACACTTTAGTCCAGCAATTAAAAAAGAAGTTTTAGTTCTAACATTCAAAAATAGCAATGTCTAACATGAGTCTGATAAACACTCTTCCTAGTGTCACAAAAATCCTGTCACCGATCTGGCTTTAATGTTTCTTTCCAGCCAATAATCGCCAGCAGACCTACTAACACCCAACCTCTACTGCCAGTTCCAGACTGAGCACTGCTTTCCCTCCCTCACCTTGGCATCCCTCCACCCCAACCAAAACCAGCTTCACTTTTGAAACTAAATAAATTTTCCTCATGAAACATCTCCTAGACCCTTCCAGTCCCCTAGCCCCCACTTTTACTAATTAATCTTCTTCTGTCCAGGAACGTTTTTATTAAAGTTACCCATTCTCTCCCAGCAGTATTTATGCTTTACCACCTTAACTATATTCCAAAAGCTCCCAAGAAGGCAACCATGTCTCACCCTTCCTACAAAGGATAAGCCAGGAGCTACACTTTAGGTATTCAACCATTTCATATGCTTTGCTTTTACTTGCATTATTCTCCCTTATTCTCCCCCTTCCTAGCTGGAAAATAGTTTTCACACAAATCTAAATAATCGAAGATTATCAACTTTCTAAAGCTCAAGCAACTTAGTAGGGAAAACATTTGAGTCCTCCCCACTTGAATGTATACTGAGCTTCAGAAAAATAAAAATAAGAAAGACCTTCAAATGAAAGTGGTGGCAAACAAAAGTTAAGTGCCGAAAGATGAGTGAGATTCTGATGTTCATGGATTCGGTAAAGGGTGCTCAGAGCATGAAGTCTGTTGTTCTCTCAGTTCTCTTTCCTGGTGAAAGCCCCTGTTCAAACTGCCCTATTAAGAGCCTAGACAACCTACCAATAATTTTTTTAATTTACCCTTGGAACAGAAAACAAATTACAGGATTGGCCAATTTTTAAGTAAATTAAGAGATCGTGAGTTTTGGAATATCTGCCCACCCTAAGTCACATGCCTATAGTGACTCACTGTTACCTTCTCCAGCTAGTTCCAAGCTAAGCTCAGCACAGTCCTAGCAGTCCACCAAATTATAATATAGGTCTTGCTTAGTTCCAGCAGCTGGTGGGTTCAAACAGTTGTAGAATAAACAAATCACAACTATAATGTCACTCAAGCATCTGTAACTTAAAGGGATGTCTTTGTGAATCTTTGGAAAAATATAAAAATTGTAAAGCAATACCTACCTTTGTGTGTTGCTAAAGGTAGATTTATGAAGGCAAGCTAAATAAACTATGGGCATAATTCAGGATATTTCAAGTTCGGTTTCAGAGCACCACAATAAGTGAGTATTGCAATAAAGCAAACCGTAATCCTTTTGTTAGTAGAGTCTCTTGTCTTCAATTTGTAAAACACCTGTTAAGTGCCATGAAGTGAAATGCAAGAAAACAAGATCTGCCTGTATAACCACTTCAAAAGAAGTAACTTGCTTTTGCAATTTAAAATTAGAATCTATTGGAGGAGCTACATCCTTAGTCCATGACAATGTTAGGGAGAAATAATAAGGGCTTTGGTTTCATTTTCTATCAAAAGTGACATAGTCAATGAAAAACTGAAAAGTCAAATGACTCTCACAGAGGTCTTAATTACCAATAGCACCACACTGCAGGTTAACTACTGTTTCCAACTTATCCAGGCCATGCAGGCACTAAAAGGCAGAGGGAGGACTCCAGCCTTACAGTATGACTTCATGCCACAGTATTAGTTTAGAAAAGCTGGGAAGTGAGGACAGGCAGGAGTGGGTATATCTTTGAAGACAGGTTTGGCTACTATGGGAAAGGGCCACTCCTGCACAAGACGAGAGCGGAAAACTTTTTTTTTTAAATATATGTTTATTGATTTCAGAGAGAAAGAGAGAGGGAGAGGGAGATAGAAACATCAATGATGAGAGAGAATCATTGATCAGCTGCCTCCTGCACGCCCCCTACTGGGGTTCGAGCCCACAACCTGGACATGTGCCCTTGACCTGAATCGAACCCAGGACCCTTCAGTCCGCAAGCCAACGCTCTATCCACTGAGCAAAACTGGCTAGGGCGAGAGCGGAAAACTCTTGATAGACATAGTAAAAATAGCATATAGCAAGAAAAAGGGGAAAGGGTAGGAAGAGTGCTGCAGCTAGCTTAAAGGGCCTCTTAATACCAAGCCTATGATTCATTTGGGTACACGATATCTACAAATGGCCTACTCTTGGATGAGCTGTCAGATCTATATTAAACACGAGAGCCCTGGTGCACGAATTTGTGCACGGGTGGGGTCCCTCAGCCTAGCCAGCGATCGGGGCCAGCTGAGGCCAGCTGGCCTGGGAGAGGGACCACAGGAAGTTGGCTGTGCACGTCACGGCGACCAGTCGTTCAGTCATTTGGTCGCTTAGGCTTTTATATTTATAGATGAGTTCAAGATTATCAGGACATTTTTATTTGTTTAAAGACTAGAGCCATGGTCTACAGAAAGGGAACAAAAATTTGAACTACTCTACTGTCTGTCCACTCAATCTTAGCTATTCAGAAAGGTCCCAGTATACTTTACATATGGGTAGTAAAATTATTTAGTCCTGTAATTCTAACAATTTGGGGGAATTATACAGATCAAGAGCTAATAGTAATAGGCTTTTGTTTCCTAGAAGCTAATACTTCGTTTCCAAATTAAACACAGCATATGCTAATAATTTTTGACTTTCAGTAAAGGTTTATGTTTGTCATAATATTGCTAGGGATATACTTGGGGTGGTTAAGGTTTTTGTAAGAATTGGCCATTATTGCAGGAATTAGCAGATGAGATACTCCAGCCAGGATGGAACTCTGCCATATTCTCCACTAAAACCAAGGTAAGTGGAAAACAAGCTTACTCTCTGAGAGTAAAGGGAATCAGGGATCCAGAGGTAGTCAAGGGGTTGACAAAGTAAACATTTTAGGCTTCTGGTCAAGTACAGTCTGTGTGTGTGTGTGTGTTTTAAATTGATTTTGGAGAGAGAGAGAAACATTGATTAGTTAGTACCTTCAGTACGTGCCCTGACCGGGGATCAAACCTGGCACCTTTTGGTGTACAGGACAATACTCCAACCGAACCACACTGGCCAGGGCTCTGTGTGTATATTTAATGATCCTTTAAAAATGTAAAACTCAGCATTGACTAGGTGGTTCTGTTGGAACATCATCCTGGACACCAAAAGGTTGCAGGCTCAATTCCTGGTCAAAAACACATACCTAGGTGGCAGGTTTAGTTCTTGGTCAATGTGCATATAGGAGGCAACCAATCAATGTTTCTCTGTTTCCCCTCCACCTTCCTCTCTCTCTAACATCAATGAAAAAAACATATCCTTGGGTGAGAATAAAAAAAAAAAATTTTTTTTTAAAAAGAAAAAAGAGTAAAAATAATTTTTAACTCACAGACTGCAAAAACGCTGTGAGCTGGATTTCACCCACACAGAGGCTGTGGTATACTATCTCCAGTACAGTCAACAAATGGGGATTCATGTGATACAGCATATGGGACTTTATGTAACAAGGCAGATTTGGAGCAAATAAGAGGTGAAGTTGAGTTAAGCTGCTGTCAATAATCTGGCCAGAACAGCTCATGAAGAGAATACAATAAGGCTACATGTGAATACGGATGATGCTAAATGGGAAAGGAAGAAAAAAGGAAACAGAAGAAAAAACACATTTGTGAATCATCTCATGCCACCAAAAAAACTTCATTCCACTGTAGGGGAGAGGCTGGAAACAATGACAGTGCCATTTTGTGTGCCTGAGTACACCATTTAAGAATTAAAACACCGCCGAAACCGGTTTGGCTCAGTGGATAGAGCGTCGGCCTGCGGACTGAAAGGTCCCGGGTTCGATTCCGGTCAAGGGCATGTACCTGGGTTGCGGGCACATCCCCAGTGGGGAGATGTGCAGGAGGCAGCTGGTCGATGTTTCTCTCTCATCGATGTTTCTAACTCTCTATCTCTCTCCCTTCCTCTCTGTAAAAAATCAATAAAATATATTTAAAAAAAAAAAAAAAAAAAAAGAATTAAAACACTGGCCCAGCCAGTGTGGTTCAGTGGTTGAACGTCCACCTCTGAACCAGGAGGTCAAGGTTCAATTCCTGGTCAGAAACATGCCCAGGTTGTGGACTCGATCCCCAGTGGGGGGCGTGCAGGAGGCAGCTGATCAATGATTCTCTATCATCATTGGTGTTTCTATCTCTCACTCCCTCTCCCTTCCCCTCTGAAATCAGTAAATATATATATATATATATATGTTTTTTAAAAAGAACTAAAACACTGGCTCCAGCCAACCTTTCAATGGCATTAGAGGAGACAAAAGTCTATCAGAACCCTATTGTTATGTCAGCAGCTTCAGCAACCTAGTACTGCCTACGAGTCTTTTTTAGCTACAGAACCATTCATAAATTTAACTCATTTAATACTAAGTGAAGAGACACATTTAAAGTACACAAAAGCAAACCGTTTACTACCTACTATGTAACTTACTTTTTATTGAAAGTATCTTGCATTCATGCTGGATGCTTTCTGGGTTTTGCCACACATTTTAATGTTAAAGGTTAAATTTTTTTGTTTTTTACATGCAAGTATTGTAAATAGTTTTGCCCATATGGGATCACTGATTATAAAAAGATGACATACCACAAGGGCTGTCTTTTTTAACTGAAAAGCTAACAACTGCATAGTTATATTTCCCCCAAAACCACAAACTGAGTAGTAACTGAGTCTCTAACCAACATAAGATTAAAAATGCAAAAACAAGTCCTCAGATTCAATTAAGGAAGCCCTGCTACATATGGGCTAATCAATACCAGTGGTACTCCTTGACTCCAGGAAGCTGAAAGACATCCTAATAACCCCATTCAGAACATTTACCTCAAGTAGACTTTTCCAGCTTCCAACTCATGAATAAAGATAATACATTGTTAATTCTATTTCAGAAAACTTTTGCAAGTTGTTTTATTTACAATGCCAACTTTTGAAAAGTCACTAAACTAAAGTTAACTGGACAATAAACTAGGCAGAAATCGCTTTGCAAAAAGAGGGAAAGCCCAAAATGCCACTTTCTATAGAGAACCCACAATTCAGTTTTATTCAGAGCAAAGAAAAGATATTTTGATCATACTGGAAGAAACTCAGCCATAGGTTTGGAATCTGTACCCAAACTACACATGCAATGAAGACAATATTCTGCTAATACAATTGATTTGCTGCTGCATTTGTCTACTGTTTGCCTAATATTAACAATTATAAACAGAGCAGTGCAACTAGTATTTGGAACAATCCTTACAGTGTTACAGTGTCAGGCACAACTTTTCACTTCTCTTCACACCACTGGTTCTCTTTGCGTACCTAGAAAAAGAGATGGATATAAGAAAGTACCTTAAGTAGTCTTTCCTAAGACTAATACTTAGTAATTCATCAATAATCTCCGAGGTTGATCATAAAGAAACAGATGGAAAACTGGAAAAACACCAGGTTAATAGTAAACTTCCTAGTCACCCTTCTTTTCCTCCCCTAGGTTATTTTGCCCTGCTGAAATTATCAAAAAAGCAAAGGCATGCCCAGCCAGTGTGGTTCAACAGTTAAGCATTGACCCAGGAACCAAGAGTTCACTGGTTCAATTCCCTGTCAGGACACATGCCCAGGTGGCAGGCTCCATCCCCAGCAGGAGGCAGCCAATCAATGACTTTCTCTCATCATTGATGTTTTTCTCTCTCTTGCCCTCTCCCTTCCCCTCTTGCTAAAAATCAATAAAAACACATTAAAAATCCGTAGCCTGTTTTGCTCAGTGGATAGAGCATCGGCCTGCGGACTAAAGGGTCCAGGGTTCGATTCCAGCTGGGGGCACATGCCCGGGTTGCAGGCTCAATCCCCGGTAGGGGGCGTGTAGAAGGCAGCCAATCAATGATTCTCTCTCAACATTGATGTTTCTCTCTCTCTCTCTCTCCCTCTCCCTTCCTCTCTGAAATCAGTAATATATATATATAAAATATATTTTTAAAAAAGCAAAGGCAGAGGGCAATTATAGCTTCAGTCACTAGAGCTAACAGAGCAAATTCAAATAGTTCATTCACATTATTCCAGTTTGTAGCTGTGTCAACAAAATCATTCTGATCTATTCACTAATTTCTTCCCTGTTCACTAAGTTGCTCTGAAGTATCCTAGCATCCAACCATCCTGCTTTTCTGAAGCCATTTATGTCTTATATGTAAGGTCCCAGATGCCAAAACTAGTAACTACTAAGGAATAAGTACCAAAGAGCACCTCTGGCTGAAAAGTATATTGTTCTTATGTTTATAAAAAAGCAGTATCATTCAAGTGTTTAGACTCATTTTAGGACACAGAAGGTGCCTGTAATGTTTTAGGACATAGAAAGTATCTACCTCTTACACCCCAAATAGTCAACATTCTTTGATACAGGCACTTTCTTTTCCTGATATGTTATGGATTTTATTCTCTTTTAAAAAGCATGTGATCAAGAACAAACTATTGGCTACATACCTGGGCTTCCTCTTCTTCAGTAAAGTCATTTTTTATATTGAAGGTCTTGCGAATCTCTTCAGGGGTTTTCCCCTTGATCATATTGGCAACAGTCTTGCATGTAACATCAAGCAAACCTTTGATGTCTAAATAGTTTGCAGCCTGTGAAGTGATTGTTGTTTTCATTAAAGTATATTTGACGGTTTAAACTAATAGAAAGTTAACAGTTGATAATTCATATCTAATTAAGCTTAAAATGCTACTTTTAAGAAATTAAATGGAGAAGAGTAAATCAGACAAGTTTTGTGAAAGATATTTGTTCATACCCTTCATTGTATACCTCTATAATAATGAGTCCTCCTGCTGCCTTAAGTAAACTATATACACTACACCTCAAATGTTAAAGAATTGCCATCCGGGGGGCGGGGGGGGGGGGGGGGGGTGCGTGCATGCACAAAGCAAGTGCACAAGCACCACAGGTCAAATCTTGACATTTAAAGAATTCAAACATAAGCAGTTACAGCATTACATTTTATTGATCTTCTGAAATAATCAGCTTTTGGTTTCTTTGATTTTCTCTCATTTTCTCATTTTCTATTGATTTCTGCTCTTTAACATTCTCTTTGGGTTAATTTCATCTTTCACTAGTTTCTTTTGGTAAAAATTAAATCACTAATTTGAGATTTTTCTTCTTTCCAATTATCAGTGTTTAGTGCTATCAATTCCCCTCTCATGACCCTCAGGAGGAGGAGGGTCATCCTTGTGGTGGGTGTTCCACTGAATGACCTACCACAAAAACAAAAGTTCATTCCTCTGTGGCATCTCACAGATTTTCATGTATTCTGCTTTATTTCCATCCAATTCAAAATACTTTATAATTTTTCTTTTGATTTCTTCTTTGACTCATGGAAAATTTGTTTTTCAGTTTTCAAATATCGGCAAATTTTCCAGATAGCTTTCTGTTACTGATTTCTAATTTAATTCCACTGTGATCAGAAAATACCTTGAATTCTTTCAAACTTGAGACTTATGTTATGGCCCAGAACATGTCTAACCTTGATAGCATTTATTTGAATATACACAGAATATGTATTCTGCCGTCACTGGATGTAATGTTCTGTAAATGTCAATTAGGACAAGTTGATCAACAGTGTTACATAAGTCTTCTATATCCTTACTGATTTCTCTACTTGTTTTATCAATTATTTATAGAGAGGCCTGGAAATCTCTAACTATGATTGTAGATTTGTCTGTCTATTAATCTTTGAGTTCTATTGGTTTTTGTTTAACTTTTTGGAAGTTTTGCATTTAGGCAGATAAATGTTTAGAACTGCTCTGTCCTCTTAATAACGAACTGATTCTGTTATCGTTATGTAATGACCCTTTTTAATCCTGGTAATATTCTTTGCCCTGAAATCTACTTAATATAGTCACTCCAATTTTCTTTTGATTAATATTAGTATAATATATACCCCCCCTTAAATCTACTGTGTCTTTATATTTAAAGGGAGTTTTTTGTAGGCAGCATAGCTGAGTCTTGCTTTTTTTAATCCAATGTGATAATCTCTCTACCCTTTAATTGTGGTGTTTAGACTATTTACATTTAATGTGATTATTGATATGTGGATTTGAATTCAGAGTGTTAAAATTCAGTATCAGCCGTAACCGGTTTGACTCAGTGGATAGAGCGTCGGCCTGCGGACTGAAAAGTCCCAGGTTCGATTCTGGTCAAGGGCATGTACCTTGGTTGCGGGCACATCCCCAGTGGGGGGTATGCAGGAGGCAGCTGATCGATGTTTCTCTCTCATCGATGTTTCTGACTCTCTATCCCTCTCCCTTCCTCTCTGTAAAAAATCAATAAAATATATTTTAAAAAAAAATTCAGTATCAATTAATTTAACAAATTAAACTCTTTAAGAAGTCTAAAGGCTCTGAACTAGAGTGTCCTACAGTGTTCCTTAAAAATATACCAGAATAGCAGCTCTCTATGGAGCACACCACACCTTCGCCCATCCCCTTCTTTCTCTAGTGCACTCTCTTTTTCCAGTGCACCCCTCTGCCTCTCCTCCCTCTTTCATCTCTCAAGGCACATACCTCTCTCCCTCTTTCTCCTAAGCTCCAAGGGTCATTCCATTGCCTCTGTAACTTTCTAAATAAATCTTCCCTTATTAAAAAACAAACAAACAGGGGGGCGGGGAGGTTGGGGGTTAATGGGAAATGAGGACACATTTGTAATACCTTAACCAATAAAGAAATTAAAAACAAACAAACAAACAAACGTACCAGAATTAGTTCAAATAGTGTTCCTTGGTCAACTTTGAGGAATTCTTGGTCCCAAACAGGAATATCATCTGTTCGCTTTTCTTTGTTCTCATCATCCTCAGGAGGAGGAGGGTCATCCTTGTGGTGGGTGCACCACTGAATGACCTACAACAGAACAATAGCTCATTCCTCTGTGGCATTTTATCACAAGGTATTCATTCCACTGCTGGGGCAAGGTTATTCCTATAATGAGCTAAGAACTAGCTAGAAGTTGACTTGAATAATAGTTAGTAGCCAAGCTCGAAAAGCAAATATGAAGCTTGAGGAATCTTCACAACTCTAGAGGGTGGAAGATCTTAGATTATCAGCTAAACCTGCAGACTATACTTGACCACATTAAAAAGCTCTTGTGCAAAAAGATAAAGTCACACAGGAAAAGGAATGGAAAATACATACAACTAGCAATGGATTACCCTATAGAATATAAAATCTTAAAAATCACTACAAAGAAATAAGCTAAAAACAAACAGGCAATTCATAAATCTGATTAGTAAAACAGGAGGAAATACTCAGCCTCACTAGATGCAAAATTAACACTCTGGTCAGATGCAACTAGTTTAGATTGCTAAAAAATATATATATTTTTTAAATAGCGATGTGAGAGAGACACATCAATTGGTTGCCTCCTGCATGCACCCCATCTAGGGCTGGGGATCAAGCCTGCAACCAAGGTGCCTGTTTTTGACCAGGAATCGAACCCAGGACCCTTCAGTCCGCAGGCCAACACTCTATCCACTAAGCCAAACTGGCTAGGGCGTATTAAGATTTTGATACAAATTATTAGCAATAATAGTGTAAGGGTAACAACCTCTTCTACAGGAGAGTATAAATTGGAATAACCCCTTTGAAAAGTAATCTAGCACTACCTAGTGAAACTGAATATGTACATACCTTATCACCAAGCAATTCTAAATACAGACACATACAGAAGACTACTCAATGTAATAACAAAACAGGAAAAGCCCACATGTTCCCTTATTAGGGGAATGAACACATTATAATTAAATTTTCAGGAAGCTGATCAGCTAGACTAGATGTATGATTGTAAAGGCCAAAACCAACACTAAAAGTATTAAGCTGTAGAATCTAAGTGGCGGGCAAATGGGTGTTTTCTGTATGATTAAAATTTTTCCACAGTATTTAATATTGGGGGGAAATGCTGAGAAAAAATGGCAGAGCCAAGAAATTTTACTGCCAGGATGCAAAAAAAGTAAAGAGCTATTTCAAGAAGGAAAAGCCAAGAATAAGGGGATTTAATGAAATAAACAATAGCTTTTTTTAAAAAAATATATTTTATTGATTTTTTACAGAGAGGAAGGAAGGGAGAGAGATAGTTAGAAACATCGATGAGAGAGAAACATCGATCAGCCGCCTCCTGCACATCTCCTACTGGGAATGTGCCCACAACCCAGGTACATGCCCTTGACCGGAATCGAACCTGGGACCTTTCAGTCCGCAGGCCGACGCTCCATCCACTGAGCCAAACCGGTTTCGGCAACAATAGCTTTTTAAGAAGTATTCCAGTCTTGTAAGAAAAGGAGCACATAGGCCCAGCTGGTTTGGCTCAGTGGATAGAGCATCAGCCTACAGACTGAAGGGTCTCGGGTTCAATTCCTGGTCAAGGCACATGCCTGGGTTGTAGGCTCGATCCCCAGTGTGGGGTGTGCAGGAGGCAGCTGATCAGTGATTTTCTCTCATCACTAATGTTTCTATCTCTCTTTCCCTCTCCCTTCATCTCTGAAATCAATAAAAATATCTATTTTTTTTAAAAAGGAGCAACCAGTATTTGCTTATATAGGCATTAAAAAAAACTCTTGAAAGGATATAAAAGAAAGTAATGTTTATTATTATTTATGGAGGTTTCTGGTCAGATGAGAGACAGGAGATTTTTATCATATATTTTTAGGTTTTGGATCATGTGATTATTCAGTATACTTAAGGTTTAAATAATCTTTTTTTAAAATATATTTTTCTCTAGCCATTTTCCTCTAAGTCTAGCCAGTTTTTCCCCCAATGTGAAAACTAGTTGCTGTTGTTTTTTTTTTAGATAAGAATTCAATTTAAATAGCTAGTTCTGTTAAGGAGCCATGTGACCTGAAACACTAAAACCCTATTCAATGTGGAGAGCCGTTTATGCTTAGACACAAGGTAAGGTGATCAACTGAGATAACAAAAGTACATCTCTTATTCTCAAGTTCCCTTTGAGGCACCCATTCAGTGGACAAACAACACAAGAATTTTCCTTTTTACTAGTCACATATAGTTATATTTAAGTAATTTAAATGTGTTAATGAAAAGACTAGACAATTCAAACTCACAGGGCCAGGTTAAATAAACTACAACAAATACTTAGTCAATGATACTACAAAGAGTTCTAGATTTTTTTAAAAGGAAGCCATCTCTTTATCAATATAGAAAGATCACCAGGATACTATTAATGAAGAAAGAAAAATCACAGACAAGTATATAGCATGCTAATTTACCTTTTTTAATATTGCTGCATTAACATTTGGTAGAGGAACTGGGTCATCATCGCCTTCATCATCCATTCCCAAATCTAACAAAACCAGAAGAGATTTGCCATTATTTCCTACTCCATTATAACATTTATACAAAACTAGGCTATTTCTCAAACAAGTGACTAGCATGACATGTCTGGAAGAGTATAAAAAGTACTTTACTAAGAATAGTTCTTTTAACAGCATTTAAAACTGGTGGTTCCTAATAAAAAGTCCATGAACCAAAAAAAAAAAAAAAAGTCCATGAACCACCCAAAACTATATAAAGTTGTGAGTGGACAAATATAGTAAAATTATATCAAAAGATTTCTTAAATAGGAAGAAAATTATTTAATAAATGTGACTGAGATGGCTGGGCAACCATTTAGAAAAAACACACAAACTAAACTCTTATCCTCATTCTTTATACTAAACCAGCCGTGGGCAAACTACGGCCCGCGGGCCGAATCCGGCCCGTTTGAAATGAATAAAACTAAAAAAAAAAGACCGTACCCTTTTATGTAATGATGTTTACTTTGAATTTATATTAGTTCACACAAACACTCCATCCATGCTTTTGTTCCGACCCTCCGGTCCAGTTTAAGAACCCATTGTGGCCCTCGAGTCAAAAAGTTTGCCCACCCCTGTACTAAACTCTCTAACTGGACTGCATTTAAAAAAATAAAACAATGACAGGTATCACATGTAACAGAATCTCACACAACACACACAACATATCATGCAGTCACTGACAAAAACAAGGCAGGCAGCTCCATACCTACTGGTATAATTTCAAGATTAAAGTTTTAAAAAATAAAATACATGTTATCTGAATAAAAAAGGGAATATATATTTATATTTAAAATATTTATATTTAAAATAAGGAACTGTTAAAAATATGTCATTGAGAGACTCAGTTTCAGGGTATAACCTTTAGTGTTGCTCATCGTGTACATATTACCTATAATTTTGAATCTGTAAGTTTCTCTGATTAAAAGGCCTACCTTTCCGATTCTCAAAGTGGCTAGTAAACTCCAAAGACAAAACTGAACATAAAAATCCATGTTATTTAAAGACTAGTAGCCCGGTGCATGAAATCCGTGCACATTAAAAGGGAATTAATTGCCCTAACCGGTTTGGCTCAGTGGATAGAGCATCGGCCTGCGGACTCAAAGGTCTCGGGTTCGATTCCGGTCAAGGGCATGTACCTTGGTTGTGGGCACATCCCCAGTGGGGAGTGTGCAGGAGGCAGCTGATCGATGTTTCTCTCTCATCGATGTTTCTAACTCTCTATCCCTCTCCCTTCCTCTCTGTAAAAAATCAATAAATATTTTTTTAAAAAAGGAATTAATTAGCAGAGATATTTTAACATTGCTATTTGCCCTTTCTCTATAGAAATGTGAGAGATGAAAGGAAATTAGTAAAATGTATATGAAAATAATATATAGATTAATAAACAGTAACAAAAGGATATAACAACAGAGGCATGATATAAAAATGACAAAAACATGATATGAAAACAACAAAAACATGATATAAAAACAACAGTGATGCAAACAATGACTGATAAAGTGATTAAACTTATTCTAATATCTCCCTGTACACCACATTAAGAGTGAAAACACTTTCAGAGTGCTTGACTAATTTCCCTTATGATGAAGTACTTAGAACTTTAACTGTAACATCACATGCTCTTCAAACTCGAGAGAAAGCAACATATAACTGACCATGTGCAAAAACGGGTTCAGGTAGGAACATGCCTACTCTGTCTAGAGTTTGTCCTTGTGATTTATTAATAGTCATCACAAATGCTGGCATCACGGAAAACCGTCGTCGAATCAATTTAAATGGGAGGCCAGTGTCAGATGGGGACAAATTAATTCTTGGAATCAGAACAGCCTCTCCCTCTGCAGATCCTGTTAATACTTCAGCTTCGATAATGTTAGGTCATAATCTTTTGATAATAAATCTGGTACCATTAAAAAGACCCCATTTACTATTGAGATTTCTCAATAGCATGATGATTGCACCCACTTTCAATTTTAATTTATGACATGGCATTCCCGAAGGAGTAATACTATTCAGAAATTCGATGGGGAAATTTTCCTTTGTTTCTTTGTTATGGGGTGGGGCCACAACATTAGTAACAAAGAAACAGAATTAAAACTTTATTGTGGGGAGCCGCTACAGTGTTTTGGACAGGTTCAAGCCTTGGACTGATGAGAGGGCACAGTCCTCTCATTGCCACGTGCAACTCCCAGCTTGGAGGGCAGGGCCCTCCCAGCACAATTATAGCCAACAGCTGTATTTATAAGCTTGAACCTATGGTCGGAACACGTGGCCCCATGTGCCTGAGTGATGTGGGCTTGATAGAGTTCAGGTGCATGTAGTTGAGTAGGATTGAAACCCAGGAGAATGTTTGTAAACATCTTGGTCACGCCCTTACTTTGCCTCATAGAATCTGCTATTAACTAAAGGCATGGCTGTGGGCGTGGTTGCTGTCTCTCAGAAAAGCAGCGTCCCACCGAGACCTGGCTTTCATTCTCTTGTCTGTCTTTTCTAAGCCTTTCAGCCGCCCCACTCAGGTTCACCCCTTGCCCTGCTGGCGCGAGGCACACTTTAGAAAGATCTGCCTCCATGCTCCCAGGGTGGGTTCCTGCCTCAAACTCTGCCTTTACAGGAAGCAGCTCCGGGAAACAGCTCGGGGGAGGGCGCAGCCGTTGCCAAGACAACCCCTGTAGGACTGACTTCCTTCCGCTCAGTGTTCGTCTATATGTGACGAACACCACCCATGGTTTTTATATAAGTAGATTTGTCTTTAAAGATTCTATATAATATTTTTCAAATCAAATGGATTTGTCCTTAGGTATCTACAGGACTCAAAAAAGGTGCCAAAGAAAGTCAGTTAATAGCACATACCAAGATTAGAGACCAAAAGTTACTACAGTACTATATCGGTGTAGCACAGTATCAGTTATACTAACATGGCCCATGTTGAATCAAACAATTTAGTCCCTGATATATCCAGGTGCTGTCCCAGGCAGTTAAGAGTCAGCAATGAGCCCTGACCGGTTGGCTCAGTGGATAGAGCGTTGGCCTGCGGACTGAAGGGTCCCGGGTTCGATTCCAGTCAAGGGCATGTACCTTGGTTACGGGCACATCCCCAGTAGGGGGTGTGTAGGAGGCAGCTAATCTGTGTTTCTCTCTCATCAATGTTTCTGACTCTCTGTCCCTTTCCCTTCCTCTCTGCAAAAAATCAATAAAATATATATTTTTTAAAAAATCAATAAAATATATTTTTTTAAAAAAAGAGTCAGCAATGAATACAGAATGGGAGGAATTGTTGCAATTTTAGAGATCAGGATGTCTCACGGAGATGACCACATGACGTTTCAGTATAATTTTAGAGGAGGGAACACCTAAGCAGAGGAAATGGCAAATGGGAAGGCCTTCTGACGGGAGTGTCTGGGATGGTCTAAAAACACTAAAGAACCAAGTGTTGCTAGAGCAGGATGGGCAAGGGTGAAAAGAACAGAAGAGATTAATAACAGGGGGCCTGACAGTAATAGGGCCTTCTGCATTTTTGGCTACTGTATTGGTTAAAGATGATAGAGAGCAGTGGGAAACCAATTATGGGGCTAGCAATAATCCAGGCACAAGATGATAGCTTAAAGATTTACAGCCATGAAAAAATTAAGAAATGGTCTAATTCTGTATGCATTTTGAAGGTAGGGGCAATAGGACTTGCCAACAGATGGGAAGTAGAATGTGAAAGGAGTCAGAGAAGACAAGGTTTAAGACATGATGAACTAGATGGAATTGCCATTAATTCATATGGAGAAGGCTGTCCGAGAACTGTGATTTTGGAGGGCAGAAAATCAAGAACTCTACTTTCATAAGTATGAGATAGAAATTAGATACAATAGATTTAAATTAGATACATAAGGGTAGACAAAGTGGTTAAATATGTAAGTCTAAAAATCAAGAGATCAGAACTGTAGGGTAAGTTTGGGAATTGGTGTATAGATGGTTTATAACACTACTAGAGGCCTAGTGTACGAAATTCATGGGGGGGGGGGTCCTTCAGCCCAGCCTGCACCCGCACCAATCTGGGACCCCTCGGGGGATGTCCGACTGCCGGTTTAGGCCCGATCCCTCAGTCAGACATCCCTCGCGCAATCCAGGACCACTGGCTCCTAACCACTCACCTGCCTGCCTGCCTAATGCCCCTAACTGCTCCCCTGCCTGCCTGGTCGCCCCTAACGGCCCTCCCCTGCCAGCCTAGTTGCCCCCAATGTGCATATGGCTGGGGTCCCTCAGCCCGGCCTGTGCCCTCTCGCAGTCCGGGAGCCCTTAGGGGATGTCCTCGGGGGAGCGGGCCTAAGTCAGCAGTCAGACATCCTTAGCTCTGCTACAGAGGCGGGAGAGGCTCCCTGCTGCGCTTGCCAACCGTAAGCCCAGCTCAGGGCTTCTGGCTGAGTGGCACTCCCCCTGTGGGAGCACACTGACCACCAGGGGGCAGCTGCTGCATTGAGCGTCTGCCCCCTGGTGATCAGTGTGCGTCATAGCGACTGCTGCATTGAGCGTCTGCCCCCTGATGATCAGTGTGCGTCATAGCGACTGGTTGTTCCACCGTTTCGTCAATTTGCATATTAGCCTTTTATTATATAGGAAGAGACTAGATGAGAAGACCAAGGGAATAATAAATCAGTATAAATATAATGAAGAGGCCCAATGATTAAGTACACCTTGGGGAACTTCAGGCTTTAAAAACAAGGAGACAGAAGGCTGTGACAGAGGTACAGTACTAGTAAGTAAAGTATCCAGGAAACCAAATGTAGAAAAGAATGACCAACTGTCACAAGCTGTCAATAGGTTTAGATGAGAAATGAAACACTTGACAACACGTAGTTTCAAAAAGTATCTTATTTTCCTGTATATGTTAGGGTTACTCATCTCCCCTCTCCTCCTTCCCACCAATGTCTTTTCCTGATCCCATCTCTGCTCAGAGTAAAACTAAAATATGATACTATCCTGTCCTAGCCTGTATGGCTCGGTTGGTTGAGCACTGTCCCATACATCAAGAGGTTGCTGGTTGACTCTGGGCCAAAGCACATGCCTGGGTTGTGGGCTGATCCCCAGTAGAGGGCATGCAGGAGGCAGCCAATCCATGTTTCTCTCTCATTGATATTTCTCTCTCCCTTCCTCTCTAAAATCAATAAAAACATATTTTTAAATAAAAATAATAATATCCCAATTTGGATCAAGCCACTTACCCTTTTCCTGAACTAGTAGAAAATATTTTTTAATCAGAAGGAAGAGAAAAAAGTTTTACTATGTGAAATACTTGTGTTTGAGGAATTAAGATTTAGAGAAAACATAATACAAAAGACCATCTTGCTTAAATCCAAATGTTATTTGGAAGAAGGCTTAAGTCACATTAAAAATAAGGGCCTTACCCCTGGCTGGTTTGGCTCAATGGCTAGAGCGTCATCTTGCTGACTGTGCTGACTGAATGGTCCCAGATTCGATTCCAGTCAAGGGCACATGCCCAGGTTGCAGGCTTGATCCCCAGTAGGGGATGTGCAAGAGGGCCATTCAATGACTCTCTCTCATTATTGATGTTTCTCTTTCTCCCTCTCCCTTCCTCTCTGAAATCAATAAAAATATACGAAAAAATAAAAAAAATAAGGGCCTTAGCCTTGGCTGGTGTGGCTCAGTTGGTTGGAGTGTTGTCCCAAGCACCAAAGGGTCATAAGTTCAATTCTCGAACAGAGCACATACGCAGGTTTCAGGTTCAATCTCAGGTCAGGTAGCTTAGGGGAGGCAAACAAACGACGTTTCTCTCACACATCGATATCTCTCTCTCTCTCTCTCTCTCAAATCCATAAAAACCTATCCTCTGGTAAATACTAAATAAAAATGGTTGCAAAGGATTACTTCTCTAACATTTAAACTAAGGATTTGCTGGGGTTTTTTTGCATTTAGACTGAATGCACAAGTAGCAACAGTCATTCCTTTAAGCTATTTAGTTTTAAGAACTTCTGAGAGACACCTGTATCCTGATACCACACCCTGTACCTGAACAAATCAGTCAATCCACATGTACAAAACCAAGATTTTCACTTCTGATTGTCCTGTGATTAGAAGTTTATATTTATGTTTTCTGAGTCACAAAAAAACCCATAATAGAGATATTGCAGATGCAAAACAGGAAAGCAATAAGTTGCTGAATTCAATAGACTCTAGTCCTCAAGAGGCTAAACTTCTAGATAAACCATTGGTATTTAAGACAAAGTCAAATGCCATGGAGGAAATGAATCATTTAACTGTTGCTATCATGCCACTTGATTCAGTGGGCAAAGTTGGTGTGGAAAACCTTCAAGGAGCCCTATGTTCTTACATTGGCAAATGCTTCTTTGAAGCAGTACAAAACAGATTAGTGTGCCAGGCACCAACTAAGATGAAATAAAGAACACTTTCATTGCTAAATCAAGTATTCACGCAACAATTGTGATATCAGTTTCTACATCTTCTAGATAAAGCCTTACTCACCTGCCTTTAGGGACACTTGGATTTTTTTCATACTTGATGAATAGTGACTGTAGGATATACCAAGGGTTTAACAACTTAACAGAAATTATCTGTGTATGTAAGTTACTAGAATACAGGAATGTAAGTACCACATGATTGGTATCAATGACCAAAAAGAATTATATGTTGTTTTTATCAGCCAACAGAAGTCACACACTGAGAAAACAGAAGACACACCCTCTGCAATTCAGCTTCCGCCTCTACCACACCTATTATCTGCTGTTGTTAGAAATCCTCTAGCTTATTAATTGTAAAATCCTAAGTGATCAGTCAACAGTATATGAATCCAACAATCAGTCTGTTCACCTCAAAATGCCTCCCTCTTACCTTGGCTTTCACAAATACTACTTCACTGATTCTCCACTCCTGACTTCTACATTCCTGCCCCAATTTCATTTACTGCCATAGATACTTCCATTCCTCTCAAGCCCATTCTTCAGCTCTACCAACTACAGTATCACAATCTCATCCCACCCCCAAAACGCAACTAAAAGCCTTGATTTTACTTTTCTTTAACACATCCTCTCTACTGCAGAACAATCTTCCAAAACATCCTAATTCTACCAGATTTGAAATATCACCTAAGACTACACACTGCGGTCTCTCCACAAGCCTGAAGAATAGCATCAGCCAAGATGTTCCCACAGCACCTTTTGGCACACAATTTTATTAATGCACTAATTATATATACCATGTGGCAGTTTGACTTCTTTGGTGTCTGTCTTCCTTCCTGGTTTAAAAATCCTTCAAGAGCAAAAACTATTTCTCACTTACCTTCTTTTCACCAGAATATAGCTAGTGCTTGGCACATAACTCACTTAAATATCTGTAAGCTACATATCTTCCCTATATAAAAGCATTTGATATTTGAAAAATTAAGAAATGGTCTAATTTCTGAAGAACACTCTTACTACTAGTAAATTTCCCCCTCCCCACCAATTCTAGAGACTGATTTGTATGTCTCCATTTTATATTTATGTCCACCAGCCCACTGGTTACACTAAGAGATCCATGTTAACTAGTAAAAAATTTCAAAAATGTTTCAGAACCGGTTTTTCTGTCTTACTTCTTTGTTGTGCTGCACATATACTTTGCAGTAGTTTCAGAGGAATGACAAACTAGACAAAAGGAAAAACTTGGTTAAAAAAAACAAACACACATCTACTCAGTTTACAATCTACTCAGTTTACTCCTTCTGTTGAAACCAGGTGCTCTATTTAGCTACCTTATAGAAAGGATCTCTTTTCCAAAGGCTTTAATTTTTGTCACTAGAAATTGTGAATCTAAATTTACTTGAAACTGAAAATTGGTCTTATCTATTTAATGGGCGGGGGGAGGGGGGGGATCTCATTATTTCAGACAATGCAAAAGAGATGACCTGTATCAAAAAAATGCAGTTAATACTTTAAATTTTAAAAAGGTAAACTTAACCCCTTTATATTCTTGAGAACTTTGACAGATTACTTGTATAAATTCAATGTTCACAGATTACCTCAAATTATTTATTTTTTCCCCCTGACCCAGGCTTTTAAAATAACTTACCTTCTAACATGGTCTTGATAGTCACAGATTGTTTGGCAATTTCAACATCAACTTCAAATATCTCTCCATCAGAACTCTGCAATTTAATTGAAGGCATCTAAAAAAAAAAGGCATTATATTGAATTTGAAATTTACGAGATATTATTTCCATACACTACTGATTTTTTAAAAGTAAAATCAAGGTTTTTCGTTGGTTTTTTGGGGGGTGGGATGACTCTGTTAAAAGCCCTCTATAACTATAAAATCCTAAAAACCTGTAGTATATAGCCCTGTAAAACACTGTGAGTGGTTATTCACGGGCTAACATACAAGTGTTTCTATAAAATTCTTTCAAAGTATAATTCCTAGAAACAGAAGCTCTTAAGGCCTTCCCTACTGAACTCATTGCTGGTTTAAATTTAAAGTTACATTCCATACTTTTGATGCAAAATATTTCTAAAATGGGACTTACTTTTTTTGTCTGCCTTTCTGCTTTCACTCAATACTGACTACTGCATTTGAAGTGAATTGTCACAGTTAACTACCTGCAAACCTGAGGGAGGGCAGTCCAAAATAAACAAAGCTACCAAATAAGATAGTAATTTTCCTCTAGTGAAACTTACCAATGAAAAATAAGTTCAAATCCAAAGTTGATCATGACATACTTATTTATGTTTGGATCAATGCAAGATCATATAACAGAATAAAGAGCTAAGGATAAACAGATGTCTATCTAATTCCCTATGCCAAATAAGAAACAAATTGCACAGCGTCCTTTTTATCTTTCATTACTGACTGTCCAGGTGTCCAAGTTTGAGATCTTCTGCCAAAATCCTCATAGTAATAACCTACTACTCGTTTCAAAAATGTATTTATTAACTAAGATTGAGTCATTAGGAAAAAGACACCTCTTACATGAAAGTTAATTGAGCAATTAACTTCAAAGGACTTGAATTCTGGCCAAAAAAAAAATTGTTTAAAATTAAAAATTCTAAGCCAGCAATTTCTTACCATCTTCGCATTCTTCGGGAGAAGAGGGTGGGGGAAGAGAGAAAGGGTAGCAATACCTGCCCATAAAGATTAATTCAAGACCTCTTCAAATTTCAAGTACAGATTTTATGATCCTTTTATTTTGTTTGTTTTATTTTGTTTTGTTAATCCTCACCAGAGGATATTTTTCCATTGATTTTTAGAGAGAATGGAGGGGGAGAGACAAAGAGAGGGAAACACTGATGTGAGACACACATCCATTGGTAGCCTCCCACACGGGATGAGCCTGCAACCAGAATCGCACTCGGGACCCTTTAGTCCAGCGGTTCTCAACCTGTGGGTCGCGACCCCTTTGGGGGTCGAACGACTTTTTCACAGGGGTCGCCTAAGACCATCGGAAAACACATATTGAATATATAATTACATATTGTTTTTGTGATTAATCACTATGCTTTAATTATGTTCAATTTGTAACAATGAAAATACATCCTGCATATCAGATATTTACATTACGATTCATAACAGTAGCAAAATTACAGTTATAAAGTAGCAACGAAAATAATTTTATGGTTGGGGTTCACCCCAACATGAGGAACTGTATTAAAGGGTCGCGGCATTAGGAAGGTTGAGAACCACTGCTTTAGTCCATGGGCCAACACCTCTATCCACTCAACCAAACTGGCTGGGGCTCAAGTATAAATTTTAAAGACTTCTGAGAGTCTTAATCCTGTGATGTCACTATTAACGTGAACGTGGATAATTTGGCATTTAAAACTTTCATTCATTTTAGGTTTAAAGACTTAAGTCCCATTAAACCAGTTAAAATGTTCATTCAGCTTTTCCCAGACAATTATCTCCATCCCCCAAACAGACAAGCTATTAGGGAAAGGAAGCAAAAAGGTAAAGGTATGTTTTAAAACCAGGCACTGAAATATCCTCTCACTGACCCATGATTGTAAAGAATTGAATTTCGCTTTTCAGTTTACAAATATGTCTGCTTCTCCATGTTGCTTAGTGCTTGCCATAATGCAGAGGGCCCAGGGCAGAGGACCTGCCCTGTGACAAGGCAAAAAAAAAAAAAAAAGACGACGAAGAAGATATCTCCAAAAGAAATATTTTAACCTAAGTCCAATTTTTAATTACAAAATATTCTATGTTCTTTTTATGTTCTATAGTACTGGAATAAACATTACAGAATCACAAGTCTGGCAATGCAGTTGATAAAATTATTTTTAAGCAAGACTCATTGCACTTTTTTTTTTCAAATAACTCTCAATAAATAACAAGATCTGCTTAGTCATAGTCAAATTAATATATTAGGTTACTCTTAAGGGAGTTGAAGTCTTATTAAATAGCAGGGAGTCAATCGGCTAATCTGTAATTCGATGCACATTGTAATCCTAAACTTAATATTTAAAGAGAACTTTTTTTAGTGTTATACAACTGGAATTTGGTGCAACAACTTTTAATAATGGATGAAATTTTGATTTGACATGCTTTCAAGACCGTTACTTCATTTATCTAGGCTCTTGTAGCTGGAAATTAAATCACTCTCCATGGCTAGCATGATGTGAATTCTATCAACATCATGAAGGGAAGAAAACTGTTTTAAGTGACACCTCTTTTCAGGGGGCAGAGTGGAGAAGTGCATTGCTCCACAACACACATAATTCTATTGTGACGTTCTGACCAAAAAAAAAAAAAAAAAAGAAGAAGAAAAAAAAATTCATGACCCAAAAACCCAAACCCGAAGTCTCCATTAAAAAAATGATCTAGCCGAAACCGGTTTGGCTCAGTGGATAGAGCGTTGGCCTGTGGACTGAAGGGTCCCAGGTTCGATTCCGGTCAAGGGCATGTACCTGGGTTGCGGGCACATCCCCAGTAGGAGATGTGCAGGAGGCAGCTGATCGATGTTTCTCTCTCAATGATGTTTCTAACTCTCTATCTCTCTCCCTTCCTCTCTGTAAAAAATCAATAAAATATATTTAAAAAAATGATCTAAAGCAAAAACAAAACAAACAAAAAAAGTGAACCAAATCAGGTTCACTTTTTAAAAGCCAGACACCTTCAGTTTTAGAGTTAGGGTTCCTAAAAGTCACACCCTGTTGACTATGGTACCTGCTATTACAACCGTTGTGTCACCAACTTCTAGACTGTGGCAAAATCATAGGAATATTCAAGAGGAACGGGCAGCTATCTGCAAAGATCCGGCCCCACCTTAGCGGGCGGAGACCCGGTTACTAGCGACGCCAGAGACGGGAGGGAAAGGACGAGCGCTTTAAAGAAGCCCTCAGGCTAGCACCGCCACGCTCCCTCTCCCACCACAACAACACGGACACACGCCCGCGCTCCCCACAGCGGGGCCGCCACTCAGACCCCGCGGCCTTCCCCGCCCCGGGTCCCCGAGGCCGGCAGTCTCAGCACCGAGGGAGGCGCCGGCCGCCGCCTGGGCCTTGCAGCCGAGCTCCGCGCCGGCTGACGCTGGCCCCGAGCAGCCAAGGCCCAATTCCGGGCTCGGCTCGCACCTTCTCCCGCCCGCCCGGGCGCCCAAGGGGCGTCGTGACGACGCACGACCAAATGAGGCCTCGCCGAGTGGAGGGGCAGAGCGGGAGAACGGAGGCCGCCGGCACCTCCCGGAGAACAGGGTCTGAGGCGGGTTGCACCGGGCCTGAGGGCAGACCAGGCCCCGGTGCCTCCCGCCTCTGGCAAGCCGAAGCCGCAGCGGTGCGGCCACCAGCTCGCGATCCGCCGCGCCACCGCCCCTTCCGGCTCTGTCGGCGGCTACTCACGGTGCTCGGTCTCAAGGAGAGAGCGGGCCGGAGGCTGACGAGAGCCGGGCAGCGTCAGCAGAAGCAAAAGGAAAAAGGTGGAGAACAAGGCCACTTACAGCAACAGCGCGGCTCGGCGTCGGTCTTTATAGGAGCGGCAGTCGAGGACCCCAGGGCCCGTGGCGTCACAGAGCGGCGGGGCTGGCCGCCGAGTTCGCCTGACGGCAGGTGGGGGACGGCAGGGTGGCCCCAGGACGCCGGAGGGGCGGGGCCGGGCGTAAAGACCGAGGGCGCGACGGGGCGGGCCTTGATTCTTATTCCCACCCCCGGACGCGGCATTCGCTGTTCTCAGAGGCCCCGGGGAAAGGCCGGTGCACTCTGCGACCTGCAAGGGTCTTTCAGGCAGGGGCTGCCCCCAGCCGAATTGATGACCCGGGTCCCGAAAAGCCTAGAAGCTGCTAGTGTCTGGGACGGGCAGCGGCTCCCGTTTGGGGCCGGGAAAGCTGGGGCTCCGAGAAAGAAGGCAGATGGGGCCCTGCAGTCACCGCCGAGCTTCTGCTCAGGGCCTCCGTGCCCTCCACTGAACCTGACATGAGTTAGCTCACAGTCCGCAATACCTCTTGAGGTGAAATATCATTACCCTTTTCTCCTTTCATTGTGAGGGACAGGTTCTGAACGGTTCCGTGGCAAAGCCAGTTTGGTGCTCTTAACCTTTTACTAACATCGACTTCTGCAGAGACTTCCGGGCCCAAGATAACCACTGTTTTAAGGAAACCCCCGGCCTAGAGAAGAGGCCTCCCTCTGGCAATGGATCCCCATTCGCTGGGGAACGAATGCTGAGCTCCGGTGCATGCCCCGACAGCGCTGGGGATTCGCAGTGAACCAGCGAGCCAGCCAGCCAGGGTCCAGCCTGAACGGAACTCTTTTTTTTTTTTTTTTAATATCTTTTATTGATTTTTTACAGAGAGGAAGGGAGAGGGATAGAGAGTTAGAAACAGCAGTGAGAGAGAAATGTCAATCAGCTGCCTCCTGCACACCCCCTACTGGGAATGTGCCCGCAACCAAGGTACATGCCCTTGACCGGAATGGAATCTGGGACCTTTCAGTCCGCAGGCCGACGCTCTATCCACTGAGCCAAACCGGTTAGGGCTCTGAATGGGTGCTCCCTGAAGTCTGTGATAGGGTCCATAGGATGAAGCCAGCCCTAGAGAGAAGGATTGGTCTGAAAATCCGCTCCCCTCCCCACCCCGTCAGGGACTTTACCTGGCTCTACCCTGCTCAGCTTCGGGAACATTGCCACCCTCCCGAGGAGACTAGGGCGCCAGGCTCACCTAACCGGCAGGCACATGATGTGTTCCCGACGCCAGGGAGACAAAAGACTCTTCCACTCAGGGCCCTCCGAAGAAATCAGAGGCCTCCAGTTCTGACGGGACGGGCTGGGACAGGGAGGCCAAGCAGCGTCTTGAGTTACCGGGCCTTTGTCTACCAGCAGTGGTATCCAGTGTCCGCCAGGTGCCACAGCTGATGAAGGAAGATGAAAGGACCTACAGCTCTTGCTTTTTTCCATAACACAGCCCTGCCCTCAACAACTGAGCCGCAGGTCTCCGAGGCAAGGCCCCCTCGAGCCCCTTCGCCCTGTTTGCCCCTGGCATACAGTGGCACCTTGTAAACTCAGTTGAGTATCCTAAGCAGGACTGGGCAGTGCCATGTCACACATCTAGCCCAAGCACCCAGCACAAGGCCTGGCATAAAGTAGGTGTATGGTTTTCTTTGTTTTTGTTTTTTTTAATACATTTTTATTAATTTCAGAGAGGAAGGGAGAGGGAGAGGTAGAAACATCAGTGATGAGGGAGAATCATCCATCGGCTGCCTCCTGCATGCCCCCCTCCTGCACACAACCCAGGCATGTGCCCTTGACCAGAATCAAACCTGGGACCCTGGTAGTCCACAGGCCGACGCTCTAGCCACTGAGCCAAACCGGCTAGAACAGTTAGTGTATGTTTTTCCAAATTTGTCTGAGGACCCCCAATATTAGAATCACCGAGAGATGCTTGTTTTCAGGTTCTTTTTTTTAAAAAATATATATCTTATTGATTTTTTACAGAGAGGAAGGGAGAGGGACAGAGAGCTAGAAACATCGATGAGAGAGAAACATCGATCAGCTGCCTCCTGCACACCCCCCACTGGGGATGTGCCCGCAACCCAGGTACATGCCCTTGACCGGAATCGAACCTGGGACCCTTGAGTCTGCAGGCCGACGCTCTATCCACTGAGCCAAACCGGTCAGGGCTGTTTTCAGGTTCTTAAAAAATGATTTACAGGAAAAAAAAAATGATTTACAGACAGTCCTCGGAGGGTTACGTCAGACTTGACATATATCGTTTCCTGGTTACATCGCCATCTCCCATCCTATCTAATAAAGAGGGAATATGCTAATTGACTGCCATGCCCTCGAAGATAGCTGCGCCCAGTCCCCTCAGCCCCACTGGGGCAGCAGGCACACGGCAAGGCTGGACTTCCCCAGTCCCCTCATCCCCCCAGCCGCCCAGGGCCAACCTGAGGCGCAGGTAACCAGGGCTGGCCAAGCAGCAGAGGTGTGATGGGGGTGTCGCCTCCCGCCCCTGAGGGCTCCCGGACTGTGAGAGGGGGCAGGCCAGGCTGAAGGATGCGCCCCTCCAGTGCATGAATTTTTATGCACCAGGCCTCTAGTTATTTATATTTTAAAAAGTTCCGTCATTTTGACATATGTACATATGTGCTTTATGTTTTTTATTATTTACCACAAGTAAAGGTCAGGAATTATCTTTCTTTTAAATTTTTTTAACTGTTTTACTTCATTACTGCTGTGTATGTGCTCCCTGTGAGTGATGTAGGTGCTTATGTAGGTGGGTTCCGGCTTACAGCAAAAATTGCGTTACGTCATGCCGTAGGAACAGATCTCCAACGTAATTCGAGGACCTACTGTATTTTTATTTGGCCTAATGTAGTATTACAAATACTGAGAACACTGAATTGCAGCAATTACCATTTATGTAGTGTTTTTTTTCTCACAGAAGTGTGTAAATATTAATTTAAATTAACTTAAAAAGTAATTCCACTGAAATAAGTAAAATAACAAATAATATATAGTGATATGAGATCATCATAGCAAATATAAAGTGTCCCCCCAAAATTTATACACACTTGAACAGCTGATAACTCACTAATTTTCACTCCTTTTCAGGTTTAACTGATTTGAAATAATGGGTGAAGCCCTAGCAAGTTTGGCTCAGTGGATAGAGCGTTAGCCTGCAGACCGAAGGGTCCCAGGTTCGATTCCAGTCAAGGGCATATGCCTGGGTTGTGGGCTTGGCCCAACATGCAGGATGCAGCCAATCAATGATTCCCTCTCATCATTGATGTTTCTATCTCTCTCTTCCTCTCCTTTCCTCTCTGAAATAAAAAATATATTAAAAAAAAAAGAAATGAAATAATGGGTGAAGCTAGACTAAGCTTTGAACAAAGAAAATTTATCCTAAAGTGCCACTAGACTTTTTTTATGGAGATACATAAAAGATAAAGTTTCTGGTACAAAACCCAGCAACAGTCGATGAATTGAGGACACACAAATACCAAACAAAATAATTCTTGATGCTTGTGATTCCATTGCTTCGAGTTATCAGCAGTGCCTGGACCAGAACAGTCATCAGTTTGAAAACAGACATTGACAAAAACAATTATTCATTTCTGTAGATTCTTTTAAATTTTGAAAATGAACTGTATGTTAATAAACACTGACTTTGATTCAAAGTGTGTATACAATTTTTGGGACATCCTGTGTGTATTTTGCATGCTACTAACTGCTTTATTTTTATGAATAAAGGAACTTTTTCAAAGCAAAAAAAAAAAAGATGCTTGCTTTTAACATTTAGATCTCATTTACTCATACATACTATTATATGCATAGATTATTTCAGGAAAAATACACAAGAAATTGTTTGCCTCAGGGGAGGGGAACTAGGTGACGAGGGGGCAGGAGTTGAGGTGATTTTTCACTTTATACCCTTTTCTACATTTTGAATGTAAATCCATATGAATGTATTACATATGTCAAAAATTCTTTTCTTCAAAAAATAAATTGGCTTCCGGTCAAGAAAAATGCAAATTCCTGGGTCAACTCTTGATCTAATGAATCAGCTCCCCAGGGGGCAGATTTTTCTGCCTTTTAAACAAGTCTCCAAGCCCAGGACAAGTTGGGAAACCTCTGCAGTAGGACTCAGTAATAAAGCACTGCTAAGAAGGGACCAGCAATGTCTGTCAAAGGTGACTGGTTTAGCTCCATACTTTTTGAATCAACCCTACCCTCTTTCAAACCCTCCACTCAGGAGGGACAAGGCAATTGCTGGACTGTGGGGTACAAGCTAGGGATCACTCATCTCCACTCATCTATTCTAATAAAAGGGTAATATGCTAATTAGACTGGGAGACCTTCCAGGAGACCTTCCGGACGTTCTTCTGGACAAAGCCATGGTGGTGGGGCCGAGGTAGAGGCGGTTAGAGGCCAAGAGGGGAGGGCAGTTGTGGGTGATCAGGCTGGTGGGGGGCAGGGCCGTTAGGGATAAGCAGACCAGCAGGGGGGCCAGTTGGGGGCAAGCAGGCCATCAGTGGGGGTCAGCTGGAGGTGATCAGGACAGCAGCGGGGGACAGTTTGGAGTGAGCAGGCCAGCAGGGGGACAGTTAAGGGTGACCAGGCCAGTGGGGAGGGAAGATGGGGACAAGCAGGCCAGCAGGGAGGGCAGTTGGGGGTGTTCAGGCTGGGGGGGGGGGGCATTTGGGGGCAAGCAGGCCGGCAGCGGGGGCCAGTTGGGGGCGAGCAGGCCGGCAGGCAAAGTGGTTAGGGGCAATCAGGCAGGCAGGCAGGCAGGTGAGTTGTTAGGAGCCAGCAGTCCCGGATTGCGAGAGGGATGTCCAACTGCTAGTTTAGGCCCAATCCTTGTAAACTGGCAGTAGGACATCCTTCAAGGGGTCCCAGATTGGAGAGGGTGCAGGCCGGGCTGAGGAACACCCTCTCCCCCGTGCACGAATTTCACCACTAGTTAACTATAATCACCAGCCTAAGTCTGAAAGAACTGGCCTCTAACATCCCCATGGTGTGTGTGGATGGAGGGGTTAAGCCCTGAGAAGGCTGAGGTGTCATTTTTACTTCAATCACTCCACACACTACATAATGAAAACCCCTTGTTCTACAGAGGAAGGAAATAAAACCAAAGAAAAGGACTTTTCCTGTGTCGCACAACCACTGCAGAGTAGGGCTGAGGCTCAGGCCCAGCTATGCTTCTGCCACCACAGCCCATATGTTGAATTTTAGTCCCATCCCTCAAATGCCAGAAATGTTTCCTGATTTACAACTATTCCCTGCATACTACCACGAGGGAAGGTAAAGGCCTTGGATTCAGGTACTCCTGGTTTTTATGGTGAAATTATTTCCAGAGATGATCTCCCTTTGTAAATAGTTTCATTACCTGTAAAGTGTTCACAGGAGGATTCCTTCAAGGACCAGCCCCCTCAGTGCATCTAAAATGGAACAAAATTCAGTTCACGTTCCCTTTATCTGGCACCTACCACCCATGGGACAGACCTTGGATTCTAGATTGTACATGTGTGTGCCAGCCCATAGGACGGCATGTAAACTAAGAAGTAATACCATTCTCATGGTCAGAGATCTCCTGGCTGCACTCTGCTACTGTGTCAACTTCCCTAGTCTTGCTCTCCTGATAGAATGGTAAGCACAGCAACTCTGTTAGGTGATCTTGGACAGGTTAGTTCTCCCCTCTGAGCCGCACCTTCCCCTGCTGAGCCTCTCCTTCCTCCTTTTTGCCAAACTCTAAGCTTTCCACCTGGGTGTACCTAGGCAGGTGGACCTGAGAGCATCTCAGGCTCATGCCTAATGTATAGGATCCCAAGGAGCATTAAATATGTCCTGAGGTCCTAAAACAGCACGGAAATTGCTCAAAGAGGGGGTAGGTGACCAGGAAGGAGCTTCTGGGGATGTGATAAAGGGAGCACAAAAGCAGATGAACTCCAAGCCAGAGACCATGGCACCAATGCAGACACCTGTGGGCACAGTAGAGACCAAGGATGGCAGCTCACAACCTAGTAGGGGCAAGGTCTGCCTGGTTCCCTGGGCAGTAGAGGAAGATGTATGATGACTAAGGACCAGACACCCTCCAGCTCCCTCACCTCCCACTCCATACCATGACCATATACTAGTTAGCTCTGCAGAATGTAGCTGTGATCTCAGATAGCAGAAGAGGGACAGACCCTCAACTTGACTGATGTACCCCTGAAATGATTGAGTGATCATGCACTCACCCAACTGAGTTCCCCAGGAAGTGATCAGATCACATTTCTGCTATCAAATGGTAATAGGTACTATAGATGAAGCATAGTAACCTCTATTTTGTAAGAAGTGCTGTTTGAAATTTCCACTAGACATAGATAGTCCTTTGTTCTGTGAATTAATTCTGCTATTATTGGCTTGCTCTAATGATAGGAACTCAACTGTCTGACCTTGCAAGCCGCTCTGCTGCTGTCCTTACCTACCCCCATACCAGGTGTCCTTTAGTTATCTGTACTCAAGGCTACTGAATTGTGTTGTACTCAAGGCTACAGGCTTCCTGCGGGATATCTGCTACCAGCGGTTCTCAACCTGTGGGTCATGACCATTGGAAAACACATATAGCATATCAGATATTTACATTACGATTCATAACAGTAGCAAAATTACAGCTATGAAGTAGCAACGAAAATAATTTTATGGTTGGGAGTCACCACAACATGAGGAACTATATTAAAGGGTCGCAGCATTAGGAAGGTTGAGAACCACTGTCAGCTAAGCATACATAGGGCTTTTTTGAAAACTTGCAAAAGGGACTGGAAGCTCCATATTTAGGAGACAAAGACGTTAGAAAAATATAAAAAGGGAAAGAAAAAAAAAAGGGAAAGCTTCCTCCATGTTTTTGCTCAGACTCTGGAAACAATATTCCTCTGAGCCCGCTAGCGTAATAAAAGACTCCAAATTAATTTGGCATATTAAGGCGTCTTATGTTCAGCTCACTGATTTACAATATAACAGAAAGTAATTAAGAAAATAAGTTATTGCCCTAACCGGTTTGGCTCAGTGGATAGAGCGTCAGCCTGCGGACTGAAAGGTCCCAGGTTCGATTCTAAGGGCATGTACCTTGGTTGTGGGCACATCCCCAGTGGGGGGTGTGCAGGAGGCAGCTGATCGATGTTTCTCTCTCATCGATGTTTCTAACTCTCTATCCCTCTCCCTTCCTCTTTGTGAAAAATCAATAAAATATATTTTTTTAAAAAAGAAAGAAAATGTTATCATTTTGGCACACCTGAGTTTTCTTTTAAAATTATTTTTATTTTTTAAATTCTTTATTGTTGAAAGTATTACATATGCCCCTCTCCCCCCCTTCCCATTGTGTTTGTTTATTTTAGAGAGAGGAAGGGAGAGAGGGAGAGAGAAAAATATTGATTTGTTGTTCCACTTATTTATGCATTCATTGGTTGATTCTTGTATTGATGGGGAATATAAGACATTTTGAGGGGGGGGCGGTAGGCTAGCAATCTGAATCTGTGCCAGTAACCTAATGTACATTCTTGATAGCCTATAATTAAGTCACTGCCCCTTTCTTAATAGTCTGGTCTAGCAAGACCTGTTTTCCTAATTACTCCCAATTTATAAAGGCTCCATAAACAAAAATGTAACAGTTTTGCTACAGGGGAGGTCACTAATTAAGTTAATAACAATGTACCTACCTGTATAGTTTAAGTTTAAAAAATTTGGCTCTCAAAAGAAAATTCAATCGTTGTACTGTTGATATTCGGCTCTGTTGACTAATGAGTTTGCCGACCACTGGTCTATGGGGATACATGGGTGCCCACTGTGGTCTGAGAGTGGTCATGCTGGCCCCAGCAAAAATAGGGTCAGGGTTGGGGTTGCCTGCAGTCAGGTCTTGAACAGTTCCCAAGAA
The DNA here is from genome assembly GCF_000147115.1 of Myotis lucifugus. NCBI lineage: Eukaryota > Metazoa > Chordata > Mammalia > Chiroptera > Vespertilionidae > Myotis > Myotis lucifugus. Next base: position 9,963,760 of record NW_005871076.1, on the reverse strand, counting down.
GTACTAGTGCTGATTGGCTCCAGCCAGCAGATGGTGCTAGAGTAGAGGGTCAGATGG
>NW_005871076.1:9958121-9963431 GCF_000147115.1 Myotis lucifugus | reverse complement strand
AAATCCTAGCAGCAGGGAATTGGTAGGCTCAGTTAGAGTGAGGTAGTGCAAGTGCATCAACGGCGTCTATGATAGATGACAACATCCATGACATGACCTACCATCTCGTGCTATGTCCTCCCATCTGTCTGATTGCATGGGATTCCAGAGGACCCCAGCACCAACGCGGCATTTGGAACCAGCACACTGGGGCAAAGACCACCAGAGAGGACAATCTGAAAAGACTGCAGCCCAGCCTGCCAGCTGGCTATCCATGGAGCCCCACGCCAGGCCCTGAGATGTTGAGCATTCCTGTGCCAGACTCAGGAGACATCAGTGAGGCGAAGGCAAGTGTGACTTCAGCATGTCCTATAAAGCCAATTGCCAGGTTGTGATTTCCCAAGGAGAATCTCTGAGTCCAGGCCCAGCCAATGGCCCACTAACTGGCTCAGAAAGCTACCAGTTTGGACTGTGCCAGTCAGTCAATAAATATTTATCTAGTATCCTCTCTGCTCAAGTCCTAGGCAGTGGTAAACAAAACAGAAAAAGGACTTCTGCCTTCAGAGTTTGTCTTCTAGTGGGGTAGATATGATAAGCCTAAATTAAAGAATGTTAGGTAGGTAGATAAGTACTGTCAAGAGTTGATCTAGATGTTAATTTTGTATCCTGCTACATTGCCGAATTCATTAAGTCTAATAGTTTTTTGATGGAGTCTTTAGGGTTTTTTATGTACAATATCATGTCATCTGCGAATAAGGACAGTTTTACTTCTTCTTTTCTTTTGATGCCTTTTATTTCTTCTTCTTGTCTAATCGCAATGGCTGATACTACCAGTACTATGTCGAACTGGAGTGGTGAGAGTGGGCATCCCCGTCTTGTTCCTGTTCTTAAGGGAAATGGTTTTAGTTTTTGCCCATTGAGTATGATGTTGGCTGTGGGTTTGTCATATATGGTTTTTATTATGTTGAGGTATGATCCTTCTATTCCCACTTTGCTGAGGGTTTTTATCAAGAAAGGGTGTTGGATTTTGTCAAATGTTTTTTCTGCATCAATGGATATGATTATATGGTTTTTATATTTGTTTATATGGTGTATCAGATTTATTGTTTTGTGGATATTGTACCATCCTTGCATCCCTGGAATAAATCCCACTTGGTCATGGTGTATGATCTTTCTAATGTATTGCTGGATTTGATTTGCTAGAATTTTGTTGAGGATTTTGGCGTCTATGTTCATGAGGGATATTGGCCTGTAATTCTCTTTCTTTGTATTGTATTTATCTGGTTTTGAGATGAGGGTAATGCTGGCTTCGTAGAAAGTGCTTCGAAGTGCTCCTTGCTCTTGAATTTTTTGGAATAGTCTAAGGAAGATAAGTTTTATTTCTTCTTTAAATGTTTTATAAAACCCCTGTGAAGCTGTCTGGTCCAGGGGTTTTGTTTGTTGGAAGATTTTTGATTACTGCCTCAATTTCCTCCATAGTTATCGGCCTATTCAGATTTTTTTATTCCTCCTGGCTGATTTTTGGAAGGTCATATTTTTTTAGGAATATGTCCATTTCTTCTAGGTTGACCAGTTTGTTGGAGTAGAGTTGCTCATAGTATTTTTTTTTTATGATTCTTCATATTTCTGTGTCTATTATTATTTCACCTCTTTGGTTTCTGATTTTGTTTATTTAGGTCCTCTTTGCTTCTTGGTGAGCCTGGCTAGAGGTTTATCAATCTTGTTTATCCTTTCAAAGAACCAGCTCTTGGTTTCATTGGTCTTTTGTATTGTTTTTTTGGTCTCTATGTCATTTATTTCTGCTCTGATCTTTAGTATTTCCTTCCTTCTGCTCACTCTGGGCTTTTCTTGTTGCTCTCTAATTCTTCAAGTTGCAGAGTTAGATGGTTTATTATCAGTTTTTTTAAAAATATATATTTTATTGATTTTTTACAGCGAGGAAGGGAGAGGGAGAGAGAGTTAGAAACATCGATGAGAGAGAAGCATCGATCAGCTGCCTCCTGCACAACCCCTACTGGGGATGTGCCTGCAACCAAGGTACATGCCCTTGACCGGAATCGAACCTGGGACCCCCCAGTCCCCAGGCTGACGCTCTATCCAGTGAGCCAAACCGGCTAGGGCAGTTTTTCTTGTTTTTTGAGGTAGGCCTGTAATGCTATGAACTTCCCTCTCAGTACTGCTTTCATTGTGTCCCAAAGATTTTGGATTGTTGTATTTTCATTGTCGTTTGTTTCCAGGATGTGTTTTACTTCTTCTTTGATCTCTTTGGTAACCTACTCATTAATAGTATGCTATTCAGCCTCCAAGTGTTTGAATTTTTGTGATTGTTTTTACTGTAGTTGATTTCTAATTTTATGCCATTGTGATCTCAGAAGATGCTTGATGAGACTTAAATCCTCTTGAATTTGGAGAGACTTTGCCTGTGTCCCAATATGTGGTCTATCTTTGAAAATGTCCCATGTGCGCTTGAGAAGATTGTATATTCTGTAGTTTTGGGGTGGAATGTTCTAAAGATGTTGATTAAGTCCATCTGATCTAGTGAGTCGTTTAGGATTGAAGTTTCTTTTCTAATTTTTTGTCTAGAGGATTTATCCAGTGATGTTAATGGTGTATTAAAGTCTCCTACTATGATCGTGTTGCTGTCAATCTCACCCCTGATATCTTCCAAAAGTTTTTTTATGTATTTGGTGCATAAATGTTTACCAGAGTTATATCCTCTTCTTGTATCGATCTGTTTAGAATTTTGAAGTGGCCTTTCTTGTCTCTTGTTATGGTCTTCACTTTGAGGTCTATTTTGTCAGATATAAGCATTGCTACCCCAGCCTTTTTTTCATTTCCATTTGCCTGGTAGATATTTTTCCATCCCTTCACTTTCAGTCTGTGTGAGTCCCTTGTTCTGAGGTGGGTCTCCTGTAGACAGCATATATGTGGGTCATGTTTTCGTATCCATTCATTCACTCGATGTCTTTTTAAAAATATATATATTTTATTGATTTTTTACAGAGAGGAAGGGAGAGGGATAGAGAGTTAGAAACATTGATCAGCTGCTTCCTGCACACCCCCAACTGGGGATGTGCCCGCAACCAAGGTACATGCCCTTAACCAGAATCGAACCTGGGACCTTTCAGTCCGCAGGCTGACGCTCTATCCACTGAGCCAAACCAGTTAGGGCTCGATGTCTTTTGATTGGAGCACTTAATCCATTTACATTTAATGTTATTATTGATAGTACTTGTTTGTAGCCATTTATGTACTTTATGCCTATGTTCCTTCCTCCCTTTCTATTTCTTCTTTTTATAGCATTCCCTTTAGCATTTCTTGCATTGCTGGCTTGGTAGTAATAAACTCCCTTAGCCTTTTTTTTTGTCTGCAAATCTCCTGATTTCCCCTTCAATTTTGATTGATAGTCTTGCTGGATAGAGTATTCTTGGATTCAGTCCTTTGCTTTGCATCACTTTGTATACCTCCTTCCATTCCATTCTAGCTTGATGTGTTTCTGTTGAGAAATCATTTGATAATCTGATGGGGGATCCTTTGAAGGTAACTCTCTGTCTCTCTCTTGCAGCCTTTAAGATTCTCTCTTTGTCGTTAACATTTGCCATTATAATTATGATGTGTCTTGGTGTGCGTCTTTTGGGATTCATCTTACCTGGGACTCTCTGTTCTTGTGTAACTTTTTTCTTCTCCATATCTGGGAAGTTTTCTGTCATTATTTCTTCAAATAGATTTTCTAATCCTTGATGCTCTTCTTGTCCTTCTGGCAGCCCTATTATACGTATGTTACTTCGTTTTGCATTGTCCCAAAGCTCCCTTAGGCTCTCCTCCTGCTTTTTAATTTTTTTCTCCAGTTGCTATTCAGATTGGGCTTATTTCTGTTCTGTTCTTCTAGTCTACTGTTGAAACCTTCCATGGTGTTTTTAATTGTAGCTATATCACTTTTGACTTCTTCCTAGCTTTTGCATAGGTTATTGATTTTCTCATCCATCTGGTGTATGAACTGTATGACCATTACTCTGAATTCATGTTTCATGCTTTCTTTTCACTTATTTCCTTTCTTGACAATTCCTCATTTTCTTTCCTCTGGGGATTGTTTCGTTGTCGCCCCATTCTAACTATCACCAGAAGGTTCAAATGTTGAGTTGTGGGGGCCTGGGCCGTGTGCAGTGGGAGCTTCGCATCCCCCGAGTGTCACTGAAGAGCTCCGACACCAAGACGTGTGGCTGCCGTGGGTTGGTGGTAGCAACACTCGCCCAGGATCAGAGTCACAGGCACTTAGTGTGGCCTCATGTGCACACCTAGAATAAGGGACCCCGCTTGTGCTGTGCTGAAACAGAGACCCGGCTCGAATGTGCCAAAAATCAGAGTCCCCTAGCACATGTCAGGAGTCAGAGACCCCCTGTGCCCGTGCCGAGATCGAGTATCAGAGTCTCTGTTGCTTGGTGTGGCCTTGCGCCAAGAATCAGAGTCCCTGTGTGCACATGCACCAAGAATTGAAGTCACTAATCATCTGAGAAATGCAAATCAAAACAACGAGGTATCATCTCACACCTGTCAGAATGGCTATCATCAACAAATCAACAAACGACAAGTGCTGGAGAGGATGCGGAGAAAAGGGAACATTTGCCCTAACTGGTTTGGCTCAGTGGATAGAGCGTCGGCCTGTGGACTGAAAGGTCCCAGGTTCGATTCTGGTTGAGGGCATGTACCTTGGTTGTGGGCACATTCCCAGTGGGGGGTGTGCAGGAGGCAGCTGATCGATGTTTCTCTCTCATCGATGTTTCTAACTCTTTATCCCTCTCCCTTCCTCTCTGTAAAAAATCAATAAAATATATTTTTTTAAAAAAAGGGAACACTCGTGCACTGCTGGTGGGAATGCAGACTGGTGCAGCCACTATGGAAGACAGTATGAAATTTCCTCAAAAAGTTAAAAATGGAACTCCCATTTGACCTAGTGATCCCCCTTCTAGGAATATATCCCAAGAAAACAGAAACACCAATCAGAAAGGATATATGCATCCCTATGTTCATAGCAGCACAATTTACTATAGCGAAGGTCTGGAAACAGCCTAAGTGCCCATCAGCAGATGAATGGATTAGAAAACTGTGGTACATCTACACAATGGAATACTATGCTGCTGTAAAAAAGAAGGAATTCTTACCATTTGCAATAGCATGGATGGAACTAGAGAGCATTATGCTAAGTGAAATAAGCCAGTCAATGAAAGAAAAATACCACATGATCTCACTCATTTATGGATAATAAAGACCATTATAACTGATGAACAAAAATAGATACAGAGGCAGAGCAGCATCGACACACTGTCAAACTAC
>NW_005871076.1:9895419-9957870 GCF_000147115.1 Myotis lucifugus | reverse complement strand
TGGAGCACTTGCAAAAGCTCTAAGATAAGAATGAGTTTGGGCCCAGCCAGTGTGACTCAGTGGTTGAGCATCGACCTATGAACCAGCAGGTCACGGTTTGATTCCTGGTCAGGGCACATGCCCAGGTTGCAAACTCCATCCCCAGTGGGGGCCGATCAATGATTCTCATCACTGATGTTTCTCCCTCTCTCTCCCTCTCTGAAAACAATAAAAATACATTTTTTAAAAAGAATGAGCTTGGTGTGTCCTAGAAACAGCAAGGCCAGCATCATTAGAACTGAATGAATGGGGGAGAGTGAAAAGAGATGAAGGCAGAAAAGCAGGTAAGGATCCAATCATAAAGAGCTTTGTATGGAGGACACCATTAAGAAAGTTGGATTTTATTCTATTTGCATTTAGCAACCTTAGGGAATGGAGGGTTAGCGAGTGGAATGCTCTAATCTACAATTTAAGGATCACTCTTGTGACTGTATGGAGAATGGGTTGTAGTTGGAGGAAGAAGGAAAGTAGTAAGATCTTTTAGGAGGCTTAAACTAGGACAGGATCTGTGAGATGAAGAGAAAGATATATCTGGAGGTATAGCTAATGGACTACATGTGGATAATAACTGCATGAATGGTGGTACTATTTATTGAGGTAGAGAGCACCAGGAGTTTGAGTGGGAGCTCAGGAATTCAGTTTGAGATATATGTTAGACACCCGAGTCACATCATGGAGGCAACGGCACTAGCTGGTTTTTCCATGGATAGAGCGTCGGCCTGGGGACTGAAGGGTCCCGGGTTCAGTTCTGGTCAAGGGCACATGCCCAGGTTGCAGGATCAATCCCCAGTAGGGGGCGTGCATGAAGCAGCTGATCAATGATTCTCATCATGTTTCTATCCCTCTCCCTTCCTCTCTGAAATAAAATCATATTAAAAAAAATAGCAAAGTAAGTTGGGCAGCAGCCGTCAAAAAGGAAAAAAACCCACAAGTCTAGTGTAACAGTAGACAAATTATTTCCAGGACATCATTTTGTTCATCACTTCAAATGCTAAAACTAGAATAGTCAGAAAAATAGCTACTATACTTGGCAATAGGAAAATCATCTTGATAAAGCCAATTACTTTAGTGGAGTGGTCCAGTGAAATGAAATATGAGAAGATAGAGAATAGATAACAATTTTAGTTTTGCTAACAAGAAGAGCATAGAAAAGAGGCAGATACTTATGAGGTTTGCAGTGTCAAAGGATTAAAGATACTGGAGCCATGTTTGTATGCTACTAGAAATAATCCAATTGAAGAGATCCACTTTACAGGTGCAGCTGCAAAGAAGTTTGTGGAGGTGGTGGCAGGAAGAAGAAAGATATATTGTCTGATTGTACTTTGAAGTATTAATAGGCAAAGTCATCAGAGTTTTAGAATTCTGGAGGGGAGGTACTGGCAATTTGAGAATAGAACATGTGAATCAGTTCTTTTGAAGCTTGAGAAAGAATCTCAGGAAATGGAGGAGACTGTCTGAAAGTAACTATGGCTGCTTTGACATTTGTATAAATGAGTCCCTACCATTATAGTTGTGTCAATATCTCTAGCCATGCCCTACTGCTCAGGTGTAGGCATCAGGTTCTCATCAGAAAATCCCAGTCTGACTACAACAGGTTCCCAACCAGCAACTTCCCTCCTGTTGTCCCTGACCTCCCACCCCCCACAGCTGAAGAACTCCCTGAGGATGCTATCAGGTCACAGTCAGTGCAGGCTCTACAAACTATATTTCCGTTTTTTTTCTTTTCAAATGTCTAAATAACCTGGCCAGTGTAGCTCAAAGGTTGAGTATCAAAGGTCACATGCCCAGGTTCTGGGCTCGATCCCCAGTAGGGGGTGTGCGGGAGGCAGCTGATCAATGATTTTCTCTCATCATTGATGTTTCTCTCTCTCCCTTTCTCTCTGAAATCAATAAAAATATATTTAAAAATAAAATAAAATGTCTAATTAATATGATAGTGTCTAATACAGATGGGTAAAAAAGGACAGCGCCTTTTCATCCGTTAGGTTTCAGCTCAATGTCACCTCCTCAGAAACCACCAGCCTTATTATTCACCCAATCAGTGCATTGTTAAATTTAATTCAAATTTATCTAAATTTAAAAATTTAGCCCAGCTGGACGTGGCTCAGCAGTTGATTCAGGAACAAAGAGGTCACGGGTTCAATTCTTGGTCAGAGCATATGCTCGATCCCAGTGGGGGGCGTGAATGAGGAGGCCGACTGATGATTCTCTCTCATCACTGATGTTTCTCTCTCTCCCCCTCCCCCTTCCTCTCTGAAGTCAATAAAAAATTTTTTTAAAAATAAATTTTAAAATTTAATTCACAAACTACTTGAATTGTGCAGACCACCAGCTCTGGCTAAGAGTACTTCTTTTTATTCTCTTGCCTCCTACCCTGCTTTATTTCTCTTCATAGCAAATGATATTCCTTTTTTATTTGTCTCTCAGAAGTGTAAGCTCTACGAGGGCAGACACTTGGTGTTGCATACCACTGTATTATTATTCCCAGTACCTAATAATACCTGGCATATAACAGGTACTCAGTAAATAGTTGTTGAGTGTTTAAAGGCATTTCCTTATGCTTTCCCTTTAAAGGTTGTTATATTTTAAAAGGCTCCTGGTTAACACAGAGAAGTGGCTAATGAAACTTCAGAGCTGCAATTACCCAGGACCTGGGATTGGGGGGCCTCACTACCCGTCTGTTTCCTTTGCACATCTAACAGTTCTGTCTTACAAGGACAGGACACAGCTGCAATGAAGTAAAAATAGCTTCTAAGCCCACCCATGCCATCTAATCACTTGTCTGACTCAAGGTACCTGTGATACACTACCTGAACCAGCCAATACCAGCACTCTACCAAACCACTCAGCTCAGCTGGTGCCTGGCAGTGGCTTACTTACTCCCATGGACATTAAAACACCATGGCAACATCTCTTCTTGCTCAACTCACACTTGCCACACTCCCCCTGGCTCAAAAAGCTAAGCCCTTTTGCTAGAATCACATACCTACCTCCTCTAACACAGAAAAACCCTGCTTTCCCCTTCTTCCTATTCAATAAATCCTGCCAATTTATTCTTACCTCTGATCTCCCCTTTAGACAAATATATCTGTCCTCTGCCTCAAGGCTTGGAAAGCCTTAACATTCTTTCATAAACAAGAGCATGAATATGCACAAGGCTTGGAATGTTGGGTGTCAGGGAGTTATAGGCTTTAAAGACAGGTTCCTGCTGACCCAAGATACCAGGCCAAGCAACAGATGGATTTAGGACTCACAACTCACATCTGGCAATTCATCTAGCTACCACTTCCCTCACTCCATCACCAGGAACCCAGATAAGAGCCAAAGCAGAGCCTGGATTCTGTCCAGTTCGTGAGGGTGAGAAAGGCCTTCTGTGCCTACAAAATGCAGGCACAGAACCACATATTGGTAAGAGTTTTCAGTAAGGTGAGGAAATGGTCAGGTGATGAAGGGCTAGCATAAGACTCCATTTACTACACTTTGTTAAAGTCTAAACAGCTGACTAGTTTCTAACAGTGTTATACGGAATAGCAGATTACTAGAGTCTAAAAAAACAAGGTCATTCTTTAGCTCCAATACTCCAAAATCAAATTGGCTTCAGGGAGAGAAATTATTTCACTTAGATAATAACAGATGGAGGTGGGGGGGGGGTGGTAAATAGCACAGATTTTTTGAGCAGTGAAAATACTGTATAATGGTAGATACATGTAAATACACGTGTCCAAACCCATAGAATGTACAACCATGAATTGACTGGCATTAAATCCAGCTTAAATCCAGAATGTTTACCAAGAGTGAATGAATCCTAATGTAAATTATGGATTCTGAGTGATTGTTAATATAGGTACAATTCTAATAAATGTGCAATTCTGGTAGGGGATGTTAATAGTAGGGGAGGTTGTATGTGGGGCCAGGGGGCATATGAGCAATCTCTGTACCTTCTTCTCAATTTAGCTGTGAACGCAATACTTCTCTTAAATTTTGGAATTGGGTGTCCCATTCCATATATACCTCCTTAAAAGAAACCCCTTTCATTTCTAATCTATCTGTTGATCTAAGTCCACTGTGAAAGTTCCTTTATCCTCAGGAACAATGGTTAGGCTGTGGTGGCTGGTGCTGAATTGAAAATCATTTTCTTGATTAGATTTAGCTCTTTCAAATCTGGCTCATATAAATGTGCTTGAGAAACATAGTCAAGTCATTCCTTGAGCTCTGGGAATGCAGTGACCAGATTATACTTGACTTCGTCCAAACTCATAAGAGGGCCAGTGTGCAAATAAACCTCCCTCACTATAATTCCCAAAGCGTTTGCCACACATTTGACTTCCTGAAGCAGGGGTCAGGCACACACACGTCACTTTCTCTAGACCCAAACACTGTAAGGAAACTCAGTCGTTTAATTTGGTTTAGTATTTTATAGTAGGCTCTTGCCCACCCTTCAAAGGCCACTAAATATATATTTCAGCAAACAAAAAAGAACTCTAATGCTTTCTGAGTCAGTTTTCAAACTGTTGAAACAGCTTAATAAAATAATTCGTGTAAAATGCTTGGCACATGGGAAACGCTCACTGTTACACATTATTCACTTAGCTATCTCTGCCATTTCAAGGACTGAACATTCAATACCTATTGCTCTCCTGGGCACTCTAAATTCAACTCAACCCTTTACAGTAATGGTCATTTCAGCACTCTACTCTCATTCACATGCTGAGTGCACCAGAACCCTAACCCACTCAGAATGTCAACTATATCTTTTAGGATTGCAATATCAAAATTATGTGCTTCAGAAGCCACATACTCTTCTAAGATACCTAATGATGTAGGTCATCTGCCACCCAGGTTGATAGCAGAAATGTCCAAATGCTTCCAAGAGGTGCCTTAAACAAATTCATTATGAAGATCCAAGTCATCTATTAATTCCCAATCCTATTTTAAAAATCTTGGCTTCTGTCCTGGCCTGTATTGCTTGTAGTTAAGAGTGTTGGCCTGCTCACTGAAAGGTCACGGGTTTGATTCCCATTCAAGGGGCCATACGATCCTTGGGGTTACTTTTCCTAGGATCTAAGGCAGCCGTGGGCAAACTACGGCCTGCGGGACGGATCTGGCCCGTTTGAAATGAATAAAATTAAAAAAAAAAAAGACCGTACCCTTTTATGTAATGATGTTTACTTTGAATTTATATTAGTTCACACAAACACTCCATCCATGCTTTTGTTCCGGCCCTCCGGTCCAGTTTAAGAACCCATTGTGGCCCTTGAGTCAAAAAGTTTGCCCACCCCTGATCTAAGGTGAAGCTGGAAAAGCCCAAAGGCCTACACACAATCATTAAAGTTTTGTTTTAAAGAAGTTCAGTGCCAAAGACAAAATATGATGCCGTGGCGTGGCACCAGGCAGAGCGGTCATAACCAGATCTCTCATCACTATGACCTTTTCAGAGGTTATAAGCTATTGCAGCGATTTTCAACCTTTTAATTCTGCGGCACACCAAAAGTATGTATACTTCCCCCCATCTGACAAAACAAATAGGTGTAATTTTGATTCATTCACACTGGATGGTGTTGTGTTGGCTATTGTCCTTTTCTTATTTGACAATCTACAGGAAAAGAGATCATGCCCAACTAAATTGTTATTGCATATCTTAAAAATTCTTGCAGCACACCAGTTGAAAACCCCTGAGCTACTGTACTGCCACCTCAAAGATCTTGATGAACTTATTTAAATGTTTATCTCTCCAGCCCTTTACAACCTGCTCCAGTGTGGCTATAGGGAAGGAATAGTGAGCTGGGCTTAGGTTTGTCTTTGTGGTGTACTTTCAGTCAGATCATTGAGAGGATTAAGGTTAAAATGGTAGTTTTATTTTAACCAAGGTAAAGATTAATCACACTTCTTTGGCATTTGGTTCTGGGAAATAAAGAATGCTCAAGATCACATACATACATTATATTGCTTCCCTTCCCACTCCTGCCTGCTGCATTCAATACACACTCCAGACCCTCACTGCTGTTGGCAAGGGACTAACCCTAACCTGGCTTTTCTCCTGAGACATGTTTTGATATGTAACCTTGTAGTCAGGTCTACCCTTGACAAGGCTTACAAAACTTAACCACTAGCCCTTACCCCTGCCCCCTAAGTACCATTGCCATGCTGAAGCAGTTCTGAATCTACTGCCAAATACCAAAACAAATTAAACCACTGAGTTTCCTTACAGCTTAGAAAACATGCTAAGCCTTGCTTCTTTTCTGAGGAAACACCAAATGGCGGGTGATGCTGGCACTGTGGGAGGGCCCGGAGCGCCGTGGAATGGGAGGTTCTGGTGGCTTCAGTGGAGGATTTGGCAGTAGCATCTGGGGCCAAGGTCGCACTCAGGCTGAGGTTGCAGAGCTCGAGGAGGCAAGGTCAAGGACCTGAAGATCAAGTTGCTGGAGATCTCTCGTCTCCCTGCCCATCAAGGCATCTGAGTTAATTGACATTTCTTGCCAGCAACCCTCAAAAATGAGGTTTTGAAGATATGTCTGTGCAAAAGCAGGAGTGCTGGCCAGAGCACCTGGTTCAAGGCATCTGTCACTATTGGGAACTACAATGGATACATTGGTTTGGGTGTTAAGTACTCAAAGGAAGTAGCCACTACCATCTGTGGGGCCATCATACCGGCCAACCTCTCTATTGTCCCTGTGTGTCGAGGCTACTGTGGGAACACTGACAAGCCCCACACTGTCCCTTGCAGGGTGACTCACTGTGGCTCTGTGCTGGTGTGCCTCATCCCTGCCCCCAGGGGCACTGGCATCGTCTCAGCCCATGTCCAAGATGCTGCTGCTGCTGATTGCCAGTACTAACAACTGCTACACCTTAGCCAGGGGCTGCACTGCCACCTTGAGCAACTTCACCAAGGCCACCTTTGATGACACCTCTAAGACCTCAGCTATCTCACCCCTGACCTCGAAAGAGACTGTGTTCACAAAATCTCCCTTTCAAGAATTCACTAATCATCTTGTAAAGACTCAAACCAGTTTCTGTGCAGAGGATCCAGGCTCTAGCTATGGCCACCATGTACTTCTACACAAGAAAAATAAAGTGGATTAAGCCTGTTAAAAAGAATATGCTAAGCCTTGAGGTAGAAGCACTCATTGGCCTCTGGCATTTCCAAGAGATTTAATTATACTTTCTACTTTGGTCTTCAAGTGTTTGCAGAGAAGTACTCTTCCTTTAACTTCCTTTTCTATCACAATTCTGGTCTTTCACTTCCACCAATGGGCACTGGACTTGTGGTAGCTGCAGCCTACCACTGCACTCAATCATCTCTATCATTAGTAAGAACAACTGATTTGTCCATTAAAGCCTAAATGGACTTTCCTAATAACAATACTCTGGTTGACTGAAGCTATCTCAAGAGAAATTTCCAGAGCCCAAGTAGCAAAATGAGCCACATGAAGTGGTTTGTTACATTAGCAGCATTCTAGGTGGAGAAACAGACCAGCTACTTATCCTAAACCTGTTTAGGATACAAACTCCATTCAATTAAACTTCAGCCATGACAATCTATGGTTTGTCTTAAAGAAACATGGTCTTATTTTGAGCATTCAATCACTAGCTATAACTATCTTTTTTCTTTTTTTTACCTCCTGGGAAAGACATTCTAGTCCAAGTATGACAGGAAATATAAACTTGGAGTTTGCTGCCCAGTTTACTTGTAAGTTGTATGTCCAACCTGTAAAAAATGTATACATTATAAATATCCATAATCCACTTTTTCCTTCCCTCAATTTTATACAACAGCTGATAAATGAACATTGTAACCTATTTATAGGATAGCACTAGGACTGCAAGTCAACATCCCATTTTTGTCTACATGGCAGTCAGTACCTGTGCAATTAACCAAATATATTTAATAAAAAGCAGAAATAAAATGTACTTAGCCATAAGGCTTAAAAATTATAATTACAACAAATATAGAGATCATCAGGCACGCCCAAGGTAATACATCTACAACCTTTATAAGGCTATTCAATAGAATAAATTAACTGAAGGGGAAAAAAAACCCTAAGATTTGAAAAGATTAAGGCTTTAATGAAAATAATTTTAACCCATGGGAACAGATTCCACCTCAAAACAAACATGCCTATTACTAAATTTTAAGGTCCAATTCTAGGAACACACTACAGTAGAAATTAAGGGACTGCTTACTACATACAGGTCAGGTAGAAGTCACTATTGAAACAAAGTAAGAGTCACATGGTATATCTTAATTATTTACCAAAATCCACAACCATCATCATCCACCACAAAAACCAATTTTCTTAAATGTGTAGTTGGAAAACTGAGTTCTTAAATCTACATGTAAATTAAAATCAATTGGGAAACTTAAAAATATGTATACCTGAGCCCTCCTCCTCCAAACTAAATCAGAACCTCTGCATCAAGGACGAATACCACAGAAATACCATTGTTTTCCTACAAAACTAAGGTTAAGTCTTTCTTACATGCTAATATTCACGTTACACTTTAATTTAAAACACTACTGCAACCAAGAAAAAGGTCATCTATCTTTGCTTAGGATATTTAACCTAAGAAATGAGCCCATCATTTTACCAATTCATTTTACCCATACATTCCAAAGCAAACTTCCTCAAGTCCTCAGTATATTCAAAATACTCATTTTTAGTTGAGAAGTCTTTGATCTTTTTTTTGAACAAGAAGCTTTTAAAATATTATGAAAATTTTATTTTAATCTGTTACTGAGAAATTAACAACAGCAATTATATATTTTTAAAGGAAATTACTATACTTACCAACGCATTTTCTTTACTTATTTCATAATCAGGTAGATTACTAACACTTTCTAATTTAGATGACCAAAGCCCACAGTATCTACAATTAGACAATTAATTTATAACAATATATTTATAACCAGAAACTGCACTGAATAAGTAGACACATTATTTACTTCGTGGCTCTACCTGAAAACATGCTGTTTTATTAAAAAACCCAAAAAACTTAAATCTCAAGTTACATGGTTTTACAGACCGATCTCACTGAAGTAGCACACAGATTTCCTTTCTTGCAAACAAGTTAATATGCAGGAAGAACCCACAAAGAACACACTGGCAATCTGATAAATTGTACTATCTGAACTATAAATCATGAAATTCACCTGAAGAATGTTAAGGAGTTACCAGAGAGACTATGTAATGGACTTGATTTTTTTTTTCTTTACCTAGCATTCTACAAATTCTAAAATTTATCAACTGATTTATCTTTTAAATAAACAGCACCAGTCTTACCCATTGATACAATTAAAATTTGACTTTCTCAGTTCTTAGTTCACAAGTTTATTATGAAAAACACTGCAGTGCTCTTGTGCAGTTAACATTGTCTTACAGGAGGGGGAAAAACAGTTCTGTCAAAGCAACTCACCAGGTTCTGACAATAACAAAGAACAACATGAGGCTGAGATTTGAGAAGGGAGATAAACTGAGTGCAGACAAATCATACAATTAAATTAAACGGTATCCCTGAAAATAAACAGAACAATTTCAAAACTCACAAGTAGAGGGGAGGCCTTGGTACTTATTTTTAAAAATGTTCATTAAGCTCCAATGATTGTTTGTTGCTATCCTTATCTACAGTCATGCTGAGTAAAGCTATAGCTAAATGGAAGTTAAATTGTATTCACGAGGTGTTAATGTTTACATCTTATCTGCAGTCTCTCATAGAAAGCAAAAGTAACTACAAATAACGTTATGCCAGAAACTGGTTTCTTGACCAACAATGTCGCTTCAGCATGCAATGAACTGGTTCATTCTAAAGTGGTCACGGCTGTTGATGACAAGAGGCTTTGTATTTTTATATGGCACATCTTTTGGTCCATGTGAAAACAAGTTTTTTGAATGTTAACTATTCTCTGACACTTTGGAGTTACTGTTGCTCTTCCAATTTCCATTAGGTCAACATATGGTTCATGGCAATACTGTACAAGTTTAAAATTTCATTACAGGAAGTAGTCTGGGGTACGACGAGTAACATGTGGCTCGCCCCTGCGAGGTGCTGGGTCAAACTGCAAGCTGAAAAACAAGACATATTTGTTGTTTATACTCGAAGACACCATTGTACTGACACTCAAAATCAAGAACATCATTCTTTCAAACTTTACACTATTTTTTCCTATCAAATTTCAGCTTGCCTTAATGTAACAAAACTAATTATAGTTCAATCATGCTTTTAATAAGGGTCTTCTAGCTGAATGCCTCCTCAAAGAGCCAAGGTAACTTCAGCCAGAGAGGATATGCTTTTATATACTAGGCTTCCTTATAAGATCAATTTTAAGATGGGCTCTACTAAATAAGTAAAATGTAGGTTTAAAGTTCTAATTTATATTAGGACCTATATATCACAAGTTTCTGTTGATGTATTTCAAAATACCATAGGTCTGTTTCAAAGGAAACTTAAAAATCAAATTGGAATGTATTTAGCGATGAGCTTTTCAACTCTTAAAACTCCCATTAAAACTATATATTCAAATAATAGCAATCAACTACTCAGGTGTAGATACTTACAAAGAGTATTTTAGAGTATCATCAAGTTCCATGATTGCAGCTTGGTTACCACAACGATAACAATAGTTTGGAGCACTGAAAATCGTTACTACATTCCGGTCATGGCACCAGTTATATCCCTACAAGGAAAAAAGAAAGGACATAAAAATACATTTTACTCCCTTATTTACATAACTAAATGTTACTCAAGAAAAAAACTTTTCTCTCAAAAAGGCTTGAAAAATAGCAACAGTTTCTAGACAACAATAATTTCCTGAGCTCTACACTTTTTAAATTAGAAACAATAACCAATACATCTTCTTAAATATCTGGCCTTCTGTAAACAGCACTGTCTGTCTCACCAGCCTCTCTTATTGCGGTGACTCTAAACATGATCCAAGAATGAGTATATGGCCATTCCTTATAAAGGCATGTGCCCTAACCAGGAATCAGGCGGTTCCAAGGTCCCAAGGCGGCCATTGCTCAGGTAAAAAGAATAGATGCCTCTAGCATTTCTGGCTTTATTCAAATGCATCAGTTACTTTTAAAGTATCGTTCACAAATTTATATCCCTATCTTTAGCAAAGTCAGACTTTATTGATAACCACAGAACTGTATTAGAATTAATCTAAACAGGACCCAAATTTTATTTGTATGCTAAAAGTCAATGTTCTATGCTAAGAATTGAGCCCATTTTTCCATTTTCTTCTTTCAAATCACTGTAATCTTACCATCCAAAAGACTACTTAAAATATTTTGGTTTATTTCTTCCCAAACTCTCCTCCACACATACACATTAAATATACGAAATAACAAAATTGAGATAATAAAATATTACATTCCCTCTTGTCCTGCCCCCTGAATCTTACTTCCCCACTCTTAAATCCCAAGCACTATCCTGTCATTAAGAATCTGTCAAGCCTGGTTGGTGTGGCTCAGTGGATGAGCATTGACATATGAATCAGGAGGTCACGGTTCGATTCCTGGTTAGGGCACATGCCTCAGTTGTGGGCTCAATGCACCGTAGGGGGCATACAGGAGGCAGCTGGATCGATGATGCTCTCTCACTGATGTTTCTTTTTAAAAAAATGTACTTGTATTGATTTCAGAGAGGAAGGAAGAGGGAGAGATAAAAACATCAATGATGAGAGAGATCATTGATCAGCTGTCTCCTGCCAAGCCTTCTACTGGGGATCGAGCCCACAACCCAGGCATGTGCCCTGATAGGGAATCAAATTGTGACCTGGTTCATAGGTCTATGCTCAACCACTGAGCCAAGCCAACCTGGGCTCACTCACTGATGTGTCTATCTCTCTCTCCTCTCTGAGGTTAATAAAAACACATTAGAAAAGAATCCTTAGCATCGCTTCTCGGCCTTTTGGCTAAGATCAAGTGTAGAAAAGAATCCTGGGGTGGTGGGGGGGGGGGGGGTCGCGGGGGTCAATTGGGGAAAATGAAGACAAATGTAAAACTTTAGACAATAAAAAAAAAAAAGAATCTGTCACATTTATGGTGACGGAGGGAGACTAGACTTTGGTGGTGAGCACACAATATCGTAATTGTACTCTTGAAACTTAGATAATGTTACTAATCAACACTGACTCAAATTTAAAAAAAGAATCTCTGAAAACATGTTAACTATGAATTTCATGGTGACCAAAGCTTGAGATTTTACTTCTAGTGTGCACCTACTGAAAAGGCTCAGGCTACATGTTCTCATTAGTATCATTCATTTAAAACTCCCTAATATCTTCCTTCATTAAGTTTACATAAAAGGCAAATCAGGTTTCAAAGAACAGAACGTACCTCCATCACCAGCTGGTGAGCTCTAGACACCAACGTGAGGCCATTGGCATGATTAAATGTCTCAGAAATATCTTGCCCAAAAGTGTAACCAGCTCCTCGAGGAGATATACCCCAACCACCACGGTCATCTGGATCTGACCACAGCAAGTCACACATTGGACCCTAAAAAAGCAAGTTAAGTTAAACAGACTTGCAAAAACGGTTAATACATGATTTGAATAATTTATCAAAAGCAGACTTTATTGATAATCACAGAATTGTATTAGAATTAGTTTAAACAGGACCCAAATTTTATTTGTATGCTAAAAGTCAATGTTCTATGCTAAGAATTGAGCCCATTTTTCCTTTTTCTTCTTTCAAATCACTGTAATTTTACCATCCAAGACTACTTAAAATATTTGGGTTTATTTCTTTTTAAGTGGTGTTTGCTGGAAACAGTAAAAGGTTTTACAGTTACAAATATCTATGTCAAATAAATAAACTATTTCCAGATGTCTTTTAAGAGAAATAGCCTACATCAATGAGCCCCAATAACAAACCCTAACTAATAATTTGCCTATAGTATACAAATGTCAATGTTAGGCACTAGAGTCTAGTAATTAAGACAGAGACTCTGAAGAAAACTATACCCTATGTCCCAAGCCCAGTCCCACAAGTATGGCGATCTTGGCAGGTTCCTTATATTAGCTTCTTCTGAAGAATGGGTGGACAAGAGTGTTCACACCACATGGGGTCATTTTTGAGAATTAAACAAAAGAATACATATAATGAACTAAGTTACAATTAAATTTTTTCCTCCAAGAAGTTTGCTAAAAAGATTTTATTAACCAAATAAAAGTCATTACCTCATGGGGAACTTCTTGTAGGCGATCAAGTGCTCTGATGTGATCCAGTGTATCTATGGATGGCGAGAGGCCTCCATGTAGACAGAAGATCTGAAAAGAGTGGTTTATGTTAACCTCACCTAAAAACAAGTTGAGACATTCTGGACTAAGGCGTAGACAGCAGCCCACATTATTTGACCCACTTGTATCTATGTTCTGCCACAAACAGGTTTGTCTCTGCACCTCCTCTAAGCCATCTTTCTCCCAACCCACTCTAAACTACTGAATACACTCCCTTTCTTCTTGATAAACCATCACTACTTAATGCAGACTCCACTTCAATCTGCTCCTCCAAGAAAATGTTTCTCTGATTTCACTCTCACCACAGACTATTATCTTCTTTTGCACAGAATTTTGTTATGGTCTCCTTAATTACATCTCCCAGATGTGTCCAGAAACAGTTTGAGAGGATGGATGTAGTCCCAACATATAGTTCAGGGCCTGATACAAAGGCACTTCAAAGAGGCCCCAAAGGGATGTGAGTTGACAAAGAAGTTACTGGTACTTAAACATTAAGAAAGCAGAATACTGAACAATCAGCGATGTAAGTTTTAAGAAGACCTACATACCTGCCCATCCACCAAAGCAGTGAGAGGAAGATAGTCAAAAAGATCTGTAAAATATTTCCAAACATTTGCATTTCCATATTTCCTTAAACACTCATCATAGAAACCATATACTTGTGTGATCTGTCTGCTCTCATGATTTCCTCGAAGAATAGTGATGCGTTCACGGTAACGAACCTGAAACAACAAAATGGAAAACAACATGAAATGCTGGCTCCTTCAAAAACCAAATAACAATTCAGCAAACCTTCCACAGGGAAATCTAGAGTTCCAATTTTATTGGGGGAAAAGACAAAAAACGAAACCCATTCCAAATCCTTGTATCACACTGAACTGAAACCACACATCTACAGGCACTTGTCCATGAGGTATTTGTCAACCCAATCTCAACTAAATCAAACTCCTACCACCAATTTTACACCAAGAGAATTATCAGCTATAACACTCTATTCATAAATTATTTGTTAAATAATTTTTGGTAAATTTATAATTATGCAACAATCATCACAATCCAGCTTTATAATCATGCCATTATCCCCAAAAGATCCCTCATGCCTATTTGCAGTCACTCCCAACTCCCACCAACCACTGATTTACTTTCTATTGATTTGCTTTTCTAGAAATATCATATAAATTAATCACACAACATGCAGTCATTTGTGCCTGGTTTCTTTCACTTAGGCAGAATATTTTTGATGCTCAACTGTATATGGATCAGTGGTTTGTCTTTCTTAATTGCTGCATAGTATTCCATTGTATGGCCATACCATTTTATTTTTTATGCACCAGTTGAATGAATACTTGGATTGTTTGCAGTTTGGGGCTACAATGAATAATGTTACTATAATCATTTGAATGTACATGGTTAAAATTGAATTTATTGGGGTAACATTGTTTAATAAAATTACTACATGATCTATATATTGTACTGTATGCTTACCACCCCAAGTTAATGCGTGTTAAGTTTTTAATTTTTTAAATATTTTTTAATTGATTTCAGAGAGGAAGGGAGGAGAGAGAGAGATAGAAACATCAATGTTGAGAGAGGATCACTGATTGGCTGCCTCCTGCACAGCCCCCCTGGGGATTGAGCCTGCAACCAGGGCATGTGCTCTTGACTGGAATCGAACCCGGGACCCTTCAGTCCACAGGCCAATGCTCTTTCCACTGAGCCAAACCAGCTAGGGCCATGTAAATTTTTATATGAACGTATTTTCATTTCTCTTGGGTAGATTCCTAACTGAGTATAATTGCTGGGTCATATGGTAGGGATATGTTTAACTTTTTGAGAAACTGCCAACTTTTTCAAAGGGCAGAGCATTTTATATTCCCACCAGCAATGCATAAAGATTCAATCTCTCCACAAATTCACTAACACTTGGTATTATCAGCCTTATTGATGACAGCCATTTGAATGGCTGTGACTTTAATTTGCATCTTTTTATGTGCTTACTGATATTTTCTTGGGTGAAATATCCAAATACTTCATCCATCTTTAAATTGTCATCTTAGTTATAACAGGTTTTAAATATATATATATATATATATATATATATATGAATACAAATACATTTTCCTTAGTGATGTCTTTTTCCTTAGTGATGTCTTTTGAAGACCAAAAATAATTCTGATGAAGTCCAACTTATTAATTTTTTAATGGATCATGCTTCTGGTATCATAGCTAAGAAATCTATGCCTAACCCAAGTTTACAAAGATTTTCTAAGTTTTATTCTAGAAAATTCATAGCTTTAGCTCTCATATTTAGGTCTATGATCAATTATGGTCCATTTATATGGTATGAGGTATCTAAGTTCCTCTTCTTTTTTTTTTTTGTAAATGGATACTCTTGTTCCATCACTATTTGTTAGTTTCCTTCCCCCTTTATTAGTTTGTCATAATAAAGAATAGGCTGTCATAACAAAGCACCACAGACTGGGTGGCTTAAATATCAAATGTATTTCCTCACAGTTATAGAGGATGTTGGTAGGATTGGTTACATCTGAAGGCCCCTGTCCTTCGCTAGTAAATGTCTATCTTCTCCAACGGTCTTAATATCTTTCCTCTGAATCTGTGTCCAAATCTCTTCTTATAAGGACACCAGTCATTGGATTAGGGCTCCCCATCTGACCTCATTTTAATTACATCTTTAAAGACCCTATCTCCAAACACAGTCACATTTTGAGGTAATGGGGGTTAGGTCTTCAACACATGAAATTTGGGAGTAGTAGTGGCACAATTCAACCCTTAACAGCTTCAAACATGAATTCTTAAAGTTAACATATTCAATCCTTCTGAGCACTGGGATTCATATCCTGGGCTTTAAGGTCAGCTTATAAGTCTGCTCTTATAATATCTAGAGCTACCACAGAAAGTTTCCATCATTTAATCTAACTCCTTTGTTTTACAGATGCAGAACATAATGATTCCAAAAATGTTCTGTAGCACTTTACATGATTCAGACTAGTAGCTTCAAACACATACATTATATTAGTTGCCTAAAATTCAGCTCTTGCCAAAACCACATCTCACTGCTTCTCCAATATTAGAAGTCTTTGGCATTTTACCATTCTGCATATCTATTTATTTAATTTTATTTTTTTAAATATGCTGTATTGATTTTCTACCGAGAGGAAGAGAGAGGGATAGAGAGTCAGAAACATCGATGAGAGAGAAACATCGACCAGCTGCCTCCTGCACGACCCCCACTGGGGATGTGCCCGCAACCAAGGTACATGCCCTTGACCGGAATCGAACCCGGAACCCTTGAGTCCACAGCCCGACGCTCTATCCACTGAGCCAAACCGGCTCCGGCACCATTCTGCATATTTAATAAAATCTTTTCCCCAAAAGGTAAAGTCAATTTTTTTATGGGAAAGACAGAAGCCTACCATACTAAACGCTATTTATCATTTCATGTTTCACCTTCAGACCTTTGTACATTTCCCAAAGCTATACCCGATATAAAGCAACTTGCTTTCTTTAATTATCATTTCTATTGTTCTAGATTATCATGACATGCTTAATGGTTACAAACTAGTCCATTGAGATAAATCATAATTTAGATATTCACTTTCTGTTGGATATTTAGGTCAATTCTTTCTGATATTAAAAATAATGCTGCAGTTTATGTTTTTATATAAATAAAGCTCTTTTCCTCTTGAATTTCTACTTCAATAAAATTGTAATAGAACTACTCTGTCAAAGGATATAAACATTCCAACAACTGACATTTCATTCCTTTAAAATACTTCAAAAGTATCTAGAAAGGTAATTATATTCCCTCCACATCCCAATTTATTGATCTAAAATCTATCTGACCAGCCCTCTAATAATTTTTTCAAATAATCGAAGGTTATTTTCTTCCTTAAGGAATAATCTTTTTTTGCCCTGGCTGGTGTTGCTGTGGTTAGAACATCAGCCCGAATACCACAGAGTCTCAGGTTTGATTTCTGGCCAAGGGCATGTACCTGGGTTGCAGGTTCAATCCCCAGCCCCAGGTGAGGTGTGTGTGTGGAAAGGCAATCAATCGATATGTCTCTCTCACATCAATGTTTCTCTCTCACTCACTCTCCCTCCCACCTCTCTCCCACTCTCTAAAAATCAATAAAAAAAAATATCCTCGGGTTAGGATTAACAAAAAAACTCCCCACAAATACACAAAACCCTTTTTGTTTTTATTCTATACCATCCCCTTACTCAGACAGATAGACCTATGATTTCTAGGTCCCAAATCTAAATATTTGCAATCCTAAATTTAAAGTTTTATTCTACAACTTAATATTCAGAGAAAATCACAAATCTCTGGAAAAAAGAACATTCAAAAGGACTGTTTTACTCAGTTTAAAATATCTGAACATAAAATTGAAGTTACCTTAAGAGCTACAAGCAGAGTAACTGTTTCAACTGAGTAGTATCCTCTGTCAACATAATCTCCCATAAACAAGTAATTTGTATCTGGTGACTTGCCACCAATTCTAAACAGTTCCATGAGATCATGAAATTGCCCATGCACATCTCCACAGACGGTGACTGGACATCGAACCTCTTGCACGTTGGATTCTTTTGTCAGGATTTCTTTAGCCTACAGATAGAGAGAGAGAGAGAAAAAAAATAAACCAATACACTTGACATTAAACATTAACAAATACATGTTTCTTCACACTTAATGTAGTGTAAGGCGCAACTCAGTAGAAAATGAAATTGCAGGCAATTATGATCCCATTATATGAGGGCAAGATTTTGTTCCATTGGTCATCTCTCCCCTGAATCCAAAACCAAATGCGTATCAAGATGCACAGCCCTATTTCTCTCATCAGTATCAAGAGTTTTTAGGCCTAATAGTTGTCACCTAAGTAAACACTAAAGAGATTATATTATTAGTAGCTGTATAAAGATCAATGAAAATGGAGCAAGACATTCAGGTACCTAATTCCTTAGTTTTAGAGTTCTTTTTTAAAAAAAATATTTCTTTATTGATTTCAGAGAGGAAGGGAGAAGGAGAGAGAGAGAGAGAAACAACAATGGTGAGAGAGAATCATTTGATCGGCTGCCTCCTGCACGCCCCCTACTGGGGATTGAGCCCGCAACCCAGGCATGCGCCCTTGGCTGGAATCGAACCCGGGACCCTTCAGTCCACAGGCTGACGCTCTATCCACTGAGCCAAGCCGGCTAGAGTTCTAACTATAATGCTGGCATTCCAGGAACCCAGGCTATGAGGAGAGGTTTCTTAGTCCTGCTTGACTTTAATTTTTGAAAGACATTAAAATTTTATCTGTATGTTAATATACTTTTTATACTTTACAGTATACCAAAATACAAGCTTCTTGTTTTACAGTTTGTGCCTATTCAATATACATGGGTTTTATACTGCTTTTAGAAAACTGTTTGACAGCATTCCTCCACATAGTCACAAATTCAAACATTACTTTTAAGGGTAACATAATCTATCTCTCAATACCATTTCATTCATTCAACACAATTATTGACCATTACTATATACCACAAACTGTAAAGAGCACTGGAAGATATCATTCATTTGCTACATTTATCTGAGTGATATTATGTGTCAGGCAGGTTCTGTGCTAGCTACTGAAGGTACAGTGAACAATGTATGTCATTCCCATGGTAGGGTAGGGGGTGCAGGCCAACAAACAAGTATCTAAGCAACAGAGTACAGACTCTTAAATGCCATGAAAGGGAGAGAGTAACTGGTGGAGGCCACTTTAAATAAGATTATCACAACAAACAAGACAGCTCAAAAAGCACACAGTAGAGCAGGAGAGACAGACAATAAAAATGATCATTACAGCCCTGGCTGGTTTGGCTAAGTGGACAGAGCATCAGCCTGTGGACCAAAAGATCCAAGGTTCAATTCTGGTCAAGGGCACATGCACGGGTTGCGGGCTCGATTCCCAGCAGGGGGCATGCAGGAGGCAGCCAATCAATGATTCGCTCTCATCACTGATGTTTCTATCTAACTCTCCCTCTCCCTTCCTCTCTGAAGTCAACAAAAATATTTTTTTAAAAAATGATCATTACAAAAGGGCCAAGTGCTAAGACATGCTGGAGTAAGCAGCAGTGTTCTAGGATCACAGTCCCCGGGACAGCTAGAAAAACTGACTGAGCCTGAGATCCAAAAAATGAGTGAGTGAGTTCCACAAAGGGGATTAAAGTAGAACATCGGAGGAGGTCCTACACAGGCAGATACAATTGCTTGTAAAAATGTCCCAGGAGCTAAAAGAGGGAAAAATTAACATGACTGAAGCATAACACACAAGAGTAAAGAAGAGGGTGGACTGGGGTGGAGGTAGGGTAACCCACTACCCTGGTTTTAACACTGAAAATCCTGCATCCCAGGAAATGCCTCAGCTGTGCCCATGCAAACCATGATAGTTGGTCACTCGAAGTAGGAAATGTAGGAGGAGAAAGAAGCATGGATATAGACTGAAAAACAAAGGGGTATTGGAACGAAGACCCACTGGCAGCAAAGTTGATGAGTGAATGTAGTATTTCAGAGGCAGGGGCTATGAAATGTGGTATTGTGGGTATCTGAAATGGAGTAGCGCTTAAAGGCCAATAGTATTCCAGGACCAATCCACAGGCAAGTCTTGCCCAGTCTCCTCCCAAAACATATCTCAAATCTATCTGTTTCTATCTTTTTTGCTACTATCCTGGCCCAAGCCACCATCATCTCTCCTGGATTACTATGCTGGCCTCCCTATTTCATTTTCCTGTCTCTAATCTATGTTTCATGCAACAAACTGACAATTTTTACAATGTTCACCAGATTCATTTTAGTCACAACTGTGTACACAGCACCTTGCTAGAACAAACAATGCCTGAGATGTAGAAGGCACTTCA
This sequence comes from Myotis lucifugus, assembly GCF_000147115.1. Taxonomy (NCBI): domain Eukaryota; kingdom Metazoa; phylum Chordata; class Mammalia; order Chiroptera; family Vespertilionidae; genus Myotis; species Myotis lucifugus. The sequence goes on along the minus strand of NW_005871076.1, from coordinate 9,937,685 downwards.
TTCAAGCATCAATAATTTTTTTAAGTCTCCCTTCCCCACCCCATACTGGTGCTCTCACGTGCAGCCAAGTTTAAGAACCACTATTTTCAAGTCTCTAAACATTTTGGAACCTATTTCAGTACATTCACCAACCACTGACATCCAAAATTATTAATTTGACCTAACATTTTTAAATGTAGAAAAATATTCACTGTCCTCAAAAAGGGATATTTCTAAAGAAATACATATAATCCACATCACTAGTGTAATTCCAACCTTCCTTGGTTTCTTATTACTAAAAAGCAGTTCACTAGACATATTCTATTACTGTTTGGCATTAATACCATGTCTACATACTAATGAAAATAGCTATGAATGAAATGATAGGCCTTACTTCAAAGAAATTTTCAAAAGTTATCATCCACTCTCCACAACCCCACTGCCCCCCTTGAACAGAGTAACCACCAATAGCATTCTGATGTATATCCTTTCAAAACCTTGTTTACACATTTTAAGTCATGTTATGAGCCTAAAGAAATATAACTGCATATTTAAACTAGAAACAATATTGTTCAGCAGTCTGCTTTTCTCCTTACCAATATATCTTGGAGTTCAGAATGCACATATATACACCTGGTTAATTTCTCACATTGAACATGGAGTATTATCTGAGGAACTAGAGGTCTGGTGCATGAAATGCATGCACAGGTAGGGTCCCTAGGCCTGGCCAGTAATCAGGGCCTTCTGGCTGCCGCCCCCTGGTGGTCAGTGCACATCATAGCGAGCGATCAAACTCCAGGTTGAACTCCTAAGGGGACACTTTTATATATATAGACTAGATACTTAGATAGCTAGCTAGATAGATAGAAGATAATACTCTGGGGGAGGGGACAGCTGCATGTATATCCTAGTATTTGCTCCCTTGTATACATATGAAGGCACATTTCCTGAAAGAAGATACTATGAAGTGGACTTATTAGTGTATCTAGTGGTTTGCATTTTTTTCTTCTTTTTTAAAAATATATTTTTATTGATTTCAGAGAGGAAGGGAGAGGGAGATGAAAGATCAAAGAGGGAGAGAGAAACATCGATGAGAGAAAATCATTGATCAATTGCCTCATGCACACCCCTAACTGGAGATCGAGCCTGCAAACCAGGCATGTGCCCTAACCGGGAATTGAACCATGAGCTCTTGTTTCATAGGTAGACACTCAATCACTAAGCTATGCTGGCAGGTCTCATCCTCTGGTATTCTAACTGCTATAATTTAAAGCCTATGTCCCTGAATTATGCATGGGCACAAAAAAGCAAAACACACACACACTCCCAAACTTTTTTGCTTCTCCTAAACCCCTAAAACATTTTTTCAGACCTTCAAATGTCTCAGCTACTTAACATTTGAAAAAAGATCGTTTAAAAAAAAATAGTGTAATTAGCACCATATTCATTTTTTTTTATTGGAACCCTACTGAAATTCAGTCAAGTGGTAAATAATGAAATGAATGAATTCAAGGAAAAAAGATTTGATGTAAAATTTCCTAGCTTGGCCGGTGTGGCTCAGTGGTTGAGTGTCAAACTAGGAGGTCTTGGGTGACTCCTGGTCAGGGCACATGCCCAGGTTGTAGGCTTGATCCCCAATAGGAGGCAGCCAATCAATGATTATCATCCTTGAATGTTTCTATCTCTCTCTCCCTTTCCCTTTCTCTCTTCTCTAAAATAAAAAATATATATTTTTTTAAAACTTCCCATTTAAAATGGGAATAGGCTATTTTATTAATAAGAAGAGACCATCACAAGTAACAGTGTGAAGCTAAATTTTATACCATCCTAATAAACAATTTGGAAAATCACTTGAAGGAAAGCAACCTTTAGGGATATTAATTTATTTTCAACATCCTCTCAGCATTCTGAGTTCAGATTCAGAAATCAGACTGTATTTCAACCTGCTATAAAGCAATCAAGTATAAGGTGAATGACTTATATAGATCTGCTTGACATTCTTAGATATAGGTCATCCCTAGCCACCATAATAATATGAAATTACAAGCAACGCAGACTTAAATTAGACCTCACAGATCATCCAAGCCAAGATTTTTCAAGGAAGCAAAAGAGAAAAAACATGAACCAACAGATGCACCAACCACTTATAATCAAGCAAACACTTAAAAATACAATATGAAATGTTGAGATTGTTAATTTCAGTGGAAAAACTTTAAGAATATGACTGTCATAATCCTACCTCAGCAACAAAACCACTCATTTCTTCCAGTTTTTACCTACATACAGACCTCATATCTATAAGTGGTCAACATCTCGTTTGTGTTCTAATATTTCATATTCACTAACCCAATTTCCTACAGCATTATAGTGATCATTTTAAACTGCTGTAGAACATCCTCCTGAACAGACTTATGCACGTATTATTGTTATCCGAATGATTTCCTTTCAGAATATTTTCAATTGATGGGATTACAGAGCAAGATAGTATTTTTTAGTTTCATATGTACTATACAACAGGATTATGCTTTTTGTTAGTGGTGGAATGTGGAAGAGCTGCTGCTGCCTCTGAAGCAGTAAGCAAGCTTTTCACTTAGTTCCACCACTCCAAACGCTCCCACCAAGGGCCCTGAATCTGTCTACCCTGGGTGAAGCAAGACCTTCTAGCTGGATTCTACCCCCCTCACCCACTCACCATTTGGACTGACTGTGTGTGTCCTAACAACCTTATTAGCATGATGCTTTATCTTAAGCAACTGCCTTATGTAATAAATGGGCTGAATCTGACCATTTCTGGCATAGACTTGCCGAATTCCTTGATGGGCTACCAGAATACAGTTTAAGAATCAAAGAGCTAAGCAGCACCACCAGCAGCAGCAACAGAATGGAGGTTAAAAAAAAAAAAAAAAAAAAGTGATACCTGCCAAAAGGAATTTCCAGCCCAGAAAGTGAATTCAGAGAGTGGAGCAAGTGGCCAATTCACTCACCCCTCTAGCACCCCAGTTCCAACCATTTCCAGCAGCAGTGCTCCTGTATCTATCTGGAGTCCAGCTTCTATCTCCCCACTGTCAGATCCCTTGTCCACCTTCTCTTCCTGCATGCATGACCTATAGCCCATAGCCTATACTGGGGTTTCAGGTTATAGTCAAGAATATAACAGTGCCCTAACCGGTTTGGCTCAGTGGATAGAGCGTCGGCCTGCGGACTCAAGGGTCCCAGGTTCGATTCCGGTCAAGGGCATGTACCTTGGTTGTGGGCACATTCCCAGTAGGGGGCGTTCAGGAGGCAGCTGATCGATGTTTCTCTCTCATCGATGTTTCTAACTCTCTATCCCTCTCCCTTCCTCTCTGTAAAAAGTCAATAAAATATATTTAAAAAAAAAAAGAATATAACAGCTCAACTTTCTACTTTGGGGGCATGCATGGACTACAGATCTTACTTGACTCCTCTGCATCACCAGCTTCCTGGACCAGAAGTCACACACAACCTATTGGTACCACTACAGTCACCAGCCATCTCAATCAGTACTCAGCTTCTCTTTCCACCCAGGGATATGTAGCTTCAAGCCTGGTTTTAATTCAACTACTTAACTGCTTGGATTATAAGGACCAAACTGCCTCCTGGAAGTTTAACTTCAAGGATGACTGCTTGGATTATAAAGATCAGACATCTTGTGGAAATTCCAGATTTTGTGAAGACCTGTAGAAACTTTGTTGTGTGGGTGATTTTTAAATATACTGGGCTGGACATTCCAGTTTTAGTATGGTTTTGCAAACTAATGTCACCACAATAAATTCAATTTAAAAAAAAAAAAAAGAGAGATGGGATGATGCTGACTCATCTTCTGGAATACTTGAAGGAAAAATGAAGGTCCTTAGAGGGGCCCACCAACCAGCAAACTGAAATGGACAAATCAACCTACTTAAGATCCTGTCATAGCCGAAACTGGTTTGGCTCAGTGGATAGAGCGTCAGCCTGCGGACTGAAAGGTCCCGGGTTCGATTCCGGTCAAGGGCATGTACCTGGGTTGCGGGCACATCCCCAGTGGGGGGGTGTGCAGGAGGCAGCTGATCGATGTTTCTCTCTCATCGATGTTTCTAACTCTCTATCTCTCTCCCTTCCTCTCTGTAAAAAATCAATAAAATATATTTAAAAAAAAAAAAAGATCCTGTCATAGTCTTAGATCATTGGTTTTCCTGATTTGCAAAGCGATCAAAAGCATTCTATCATGTGCAACCAAAACAATAAGAACACTAAACTGTAAGGGAAAGAGGGGAAGCACAGAGCCTACATAAGCAGAGGTGATCCAACGGTTTAGCCAATTCTGACTGAATCTTAAAAAATGGACAGTATCTCAAGTTCACTTGCGTCTCATGACCAACTGTTAGTTGGCACTGAAAAACTTCAGGGCTGTGTGAATTGTGCAACTGATTGTCCTAGATGCACTACTTTATTTTTAATGTTTACGAGGAGTCAATACATAGTTTAAGAGACAATCAGCGTCTTATATAAATGGTATACCAGTGGTTTTTAATCTGTGATCTCAGACTTCAAAACTGTGATCACCTGTTATTGTATGCAACCTTGAACTCAACCTTTGTAGGGGTTCTTCTGTGATTAAATAGGTTATAATGATAAGTAAAATTCAGAGCAACCAAGTACTTATCTAAAAACATTACCTTTGCCTGGAGGTGCTGCACTGCAACTTTACATCAAAATGTCTCTGGACAAGGAGAATGAGAGAAGAGAAGGACACAAATTCATCTGCAATTTATGGCCCGTAAGTCTAGCAGTAAAGAGACACTGGTCAATTGCTCTGGCCCTAATAAACTTATAAACTGAGATCATTATTTATGTTTGCAGATGTTAACTGGAAAAGTTATATATGTGTAAACCTTTTCTTCCTGTATTTCTAATGGTTTGGGCCTGTGTGTAGCGCATGCAGGATCGTGCATGTGCGCACACATACACATTCACACCAGATTATGCCCAACTTGTTATGCAACATGCTCAGCTATCCTATATAATAAAAGCCCAATATGCAAATTGACCTATTGGCAGAACGACCGGTCGCTATGACCTGCACTGACCACCAGGGGGCAGATGCTCAACGCAGGAGCTGCCCCCAGCCTGCAGGCCCCCGACTGGCGGGGGTTAGGGCCGGTGAGCAGGCGGCGCTAGGCCAGCCAAGGCGGGTGCCCCATTCGCCCTGCCGGTAGTCCCACAGATTTGCTCTGATTGCCAGCCAGGCCTAGGAACTCTACCCATGCACGAATTCGTGCCCCGGGCCTCTAGTTTGATATAAAATGCTATCTCCTGATTTAACTGGCACTTTCCCTTTAAGATTTCTAACTTTTTATTCCATGTTTATTTACTACCAGTTATTTCTCCTCTTATACAAATTGTCCACACATACTCTTCAAGTAATCACAGAGTTGGGTGATGATCTTATGAATTTTTTCTATTAAAAATCTGATTATTGCCGAAACCGGTTTGGCTCAGTGGATAGAGTGTCGGCCTGCGGACTGAAAGGTCCCAGGTTCGATTCCGGTCAAGGGCATGTACCTGGGTTGCGGGCACATCCCCAGTGGGGGGCATGCAGGAGGCAGCTGATCGATGTTTCTCTCTCATCGGTGTTTCTAACTCTCTATCCCTCTCCCTTCCTCTCTGTAAAAAATCAATAAAAATATATTTTAAAAAAATCTGATTATTAATTCCAATATTCATTGGAACTCTAGTTCAAGTAAATTTAACATTTCACACTCTAATCATACATCTTCACCAATATAGCCATAAAGGCATAAGAGAAGCTGAGAAAAATGCAATCTTTGAATTTTACTTTTCAGTTAAACAAGTCAAGACATTTTAAAATTTTTAATTTAAAGTTTTAATTTACAGCAAAATAATTAAATTTGTAGGCAAGAATACTTTTTTCAATATCTTAAGAGAATTTCACTTTGCTTTTTGCTACTTTAAAAAAGATAAAAGATAGGTTTCTTTGATTTTCATAACTATGCAAAATTATGTTTTAAGATAAATTAATATATATGGCTAGATTTTTACTTTGGTGGGATACATAAAGTAGTGCATATTAGCTCTGGAAGCAAATGAATTTATGTTAGTTATCTTCAATTATCAAACCTTTTTTTATACTACTTGTCTTTCATTAATTATACCAAACAGATGGTTCTAATATTTTATGAAACAATTCGGTCTTCTTTGATTAAAATCTGTACGATTAAGCTTCAAATAATCATTTTCATCTCTAACCAAAATAAATGATCATTTTCTTTAAAACCATATATCTGACCTCAATCTTTACTAACCAACCTACACATGTGCATAAATTAAACATTCCCAATCATTCCTGCATGGGGGAAAAAACGTTAATCTACTAAGCTGAGAAATGTTGCTACATACATAGTTTATTAAAAAATTCTCACAACAATTGATCATAAAACTAGATTCAACCACTCTGGGTCTGTTTCCTTCCCGATCTGTAAAAGATGACTTGGCCTAGGTCCGTGGTCGGCAAACTGTGGCTCGCGAGCCACATGCGGTTCTTTGGCCCCTTCAGTGTGGCTCTTCCACAAAATACTATGTGCCGGAGCACGTACAGTGCGATTGAAACTTCGTGGCCCATGCACAGAAGTCGGTTTTCGGCCTGGACGAGTCTATTTTGAAGAAGTACTGTTGATATTTGGCTCTGTTGACTAATGAGTTTGCCGACCACTGGCTAGGTCTTTAAGGTTCCTTCTAACACTAAAATTCTACTCCATTCTAAAGTCCTTCTTAAAAGTCTTTTAATGAAAAGTCAGAGCCACACAACAAAATAGATGGTGGGCATTACTACTAATTTACAAATGATAGGTGCAGAGAAATAAAATTCCCTCGATCACCACTAGTACAAATGTTCTAAAACAGTCGTGGGCAAACTACGGCCCGCGGGCGGATCCGGCCCGTTTGAAATGAATAAAACTAAAAAAAAAAAAAAAAAAAAAAAAAAAAAGACCGTACCCTTTTATGTAATAATGTTTACTTTGAATTTATATTAGTTCACACAAACACTCCATCCATGCTTTTGTTCCGGCCCTCCGGTCCAGTTTAAGAACCCATTGTGGCCCTCGAGTCAAAAAGTTTGCCCACCCCTGTTCTAAAACCTTTCCTATATAGTTTACAGAAGTTCAACCTTCTGACTAATCTGAAACCCTGCTATTAAGAACAAAAAGCAGCCCTAACCCGTTTGGCTCAGTGGATAGAGCATCGGCCTGCAGACAGAAGGGTCCCGGGTTTGATCCAGGTCAAGGGCACATACCTTGGTTGCAGGCTCCTCCACAGCTTGGGCCCTGGTCAGGACGTGTGCAGGAGGCAACCAAGCAATGTGTTTCTCTCACTGAGAAACAACAATATTTCTCTCTGCCCCCCCCCTTTCCACTCTCTAAAAATCAATGGAAAAATATCCTCCCTAGAGGATTAAAAAAAAAAAAAAAAAAGAACAAAAAGAAAACTAACAAATCCCTGTGATAATGCTATTTAGACAAAGCTAAATACTGAAAGCCAGTAATGCATGTAATAGGGGCTTAAAATTTTTGATTGAATGAATTCCAAGAACAAATGTACAGTGTCACATCGTTAATAGAATCAAATGACACTCCAGAACCTTTGTCAACTACACTTCTGTATATGACTCTAGCTGCTAAATAAACAAACTGTTTCCCAGGGCACTCTAGAACAAAGGTTCTCAAGCTTCTTTCAGCCCCCCCAACAACATAAATGTAAAAATTCCAATCTGTAGTAGTAATTAAATGATTAAGGCAGAGGTGGGGACAGGGAGTGATGCCAGAGCAATTGGCCAGCTGGTCACGTACAAACTTTAGACACACATTTCTCTGTCACTGCCTTGTTCATCCATTCCAAGCCACAATACCAATACATAACTAGGCAATAGTAACTTGGTATTGTGAAAGTAAGCTATTAACCCCAGGTTGTTACTTTATAGTTCTTTCAGACCCTAGCCATTTATTGACAAACCATAAGTCTCAACTTCAGCTTCTTCTACTACTTCTGCTCCAGAAGTAGAGAGAAAAGCTATTTAAAACAAAAGGAAATCTTTCCCCTTCCTAGTTCTAGTACAATTCAGATTTCACTTGCGTAGGAGTATAGGTTGAGGATTTTTTCAGACAAGGATGGTAATAGGAAATGAATTAAAGAAAAAAAATGATATAAGCATAACCCATGGACACAGACAGTAAGGGGGTGAGGGCATGTGCTGGGGGGAAGGGGGACGAATGGGGAGAGGTCAATGGGAGAAAAAGGAGACATATGTAATACTTTAAACAATAAAAAAATGTTTAAAAAGTGAAAAGAGAGAACTGGACCAAGTAGAAAAGAGTTTAAAAAAGGGGGGCGGGTCCCTTGCCACACAAAACTTTTCCTATCTCTCCTAAGCACCTTCCCAAAAAAAAGACTCTTGCCTACCATTTCTTCAACCCAAATCCAATGTCTCCTGGTTTTCCGAGCTTAACTCCTCTAAACTAAACTAATATTCCATGTGACTTATGAGATAAGGAAATACCTGCTGTCATAAAAAGTGTGAACACCAGAGTGGTGATGCAAATATTATCCCATACACTCCTGAAGTGCTCATCATTCTTTCTACAGCATGCGTTTCACTACTATCAATATTTGTAGACACAGAACTCTTGACTCTGAAACAAAGAGAGTTGGAGAACTTGTGTATCTGAATAGTAGGACTGTTCATCTTTTCGGTGTTTCCTCATTAAGTCAACTCAAAACTAACTGCATTACTGCTTTTTGCCTGGAAGATCATGAAACAAAGAGGCACAAACAGCTTTGACTGTGGAAGCTATGAGGATAAAAAGGCAATTTATACACTGTAAGGAACAATAATGTCAGTTATGCTTTATTAGAATATTTCAGAGCTTAGTCTATGGATCACAATTTATACTATCTGGGAATACATAGAAAATAAACTGGAGTTTTCACCTCATTAATCTTATTTGAGGAGGGAATACAGTTAGCCACATCCAAAACTGAAGAATAATTATTGTTTACTCCTCCAGGACACAGTGAAACAACAGTATGTGACAGGAATAGGGAACTTTCAAACAATCAAAATAAAAGTAATGCTTTATTTTACAGAGCTGTTGATTCTACAATTCAGTCTGGCCTCAATTCACCTGCATCTTTTATTAACACTACCTAAGAATCTAAAAGGGGGCTGTGAAGCAAGGCTAGAACATTGGTCTTAGAATCCTTAAATCTAGGCAATCTCAATTTAGCCTCTGCAGTTAATAACTTTACCTTCCTGAGCCTCTAGTTTCTATTTATAATTGAGGACAATAACTGTTACATAAACTTAGGAGAACTATGCATGTAAAGTATGATGAATATAATATTCTGTATTATGCTTCCCTGCCAACTGTTTTCAATGTTCATATTACTTTTATGAAAATGAACCAAACAATGTAAACCAAACACATATACAGACTAGCAAAAAACACATTACACACTTCATAAAATAATTTATCTTTGGTCAAATATTTTGTAGCTCATCTAATTAGAAAGAAGGGGTTTGTTTTCTATATACTCACGTAAGAAAGGTTAAATACTAAGTGAAGCCTAATGACTGTATTTTATTTATAGTGCTTGTAGAGCAATGGAAAACAGCATACCTAGTTAAAGAACTGCTTTGAGAAAAAAAAATCTGGCTATCAAACAACATTCTCTACAAGTTTGGTAAGAACTGAAAGCACAAAGCCAAAAATCATACCTAAATTAAACCACTGCTGAAGTCATATAATAAAAGACTGTTTACTGTAGTTAATGTGAAAAGCCAAGTTGACACTAATATTTTTTCCCATCTGTAGATGGAAATATACCAGTCCAATTACACAGATGTAGTCATGTTACTGACTATAGAATTGTGCCTGACACAAAACTACACTCACTTACCACAAATTTTTAAACAATCAACAAATTATGATCCCAAAATGACAAGGTATACTGCACACACACAACCACCTTGGCTTTTTAAAAATATATATTTTATTGATTTTTACAGAGAGGAAGGGAGAGGGATAGAGAGTTAGAAACATCGATGAGAGAGAAACATCGATCAGCTGCCTCCTGCATACTCCCTACTGGGTATGTGCCCGCAACCAAGGTACATGCCCTTGACCGGAATTGAACCTGGGACCCTTGAGTCCGCAGGCCGACGCTCTATCCACTGAGCCAAACCAGTTAGGGCACCTTGGCTTTGATATAACCCTTAATCACATTTGAGGGGTAGAGGAGCTTGACTTGTTAATAACATAAAACTATTTTCACTCTTGGATTCTCTGCATTTGAACACCTACCACTGTTCAATGTTGATGAGATATCATAATAATGGCCTCTGCATTTTAAAAATTACAATAATCTCTTATGATGATCTTTACTACTTTAAGTATTTCATTCAGATCAGGCATTTTCAGATATATAAAAGGTTTTAAAATTATCATACCTTCTCATAATCAAAGAAATAATCAACTATTACTAAGTAGCTATTTCCAACAAGTATCTTTTCATAAAATAAAAAACTATTGTACTAATGAAAAAAAAATTTCCTTCAAGATTTTTAAAAAATGAAGCTTTCACCAGATGGGTTATTAGCCATACAAATATTAACAGTGAAAAGGGAATTTTTGTTCTACTAGGAAGACTTGTACAAAAGATCATTTCAAGTCACGTATCCTAACTCATCCCACATACCTAAAAAACTGCCTTCAAATTAATTTAGTCTGGAAATAATAATACCAAAAGTTGAAATACTTACAAGCTAAAGACAATAGGAAGGCTGTGTGATGGTATCCCCCCAAAAGGCTCATCCATTTCTTGGAAACGTACCTACAAATATTATTTCCCATCTTTTTGGCTCTGAGAATTAAAATCTGGACAGGCTGGATGAGCAACAGAGATCTAAGCATAAATTGATTAACCTCACTCATCTTAGTTTTACAAAAATGTGGAAAACAACGAACATTTACTAGATGCACCAAGCTTCATACACCCCACCTAAGCATCAAATATTTCGTCTGTAGTCTCCAACACAAACCCTCTACTTCTGTGGTCCATTTACTACTGATTTCCAACTAGATTCAGACTCCTTGAGAATAAACATATTCTGCATTGTTTTCCATTCCTCTCATAAAAGGAAGCAATCTTGGATATTCAGTAGGTTTTCAATATTTAAACACAAAGCACTCATTTAAAATGAAACTGTATGATCTCAAATTAAACATGCTTTAAGTCTATAGACAAGAAAATGGGTCCTGGTTGGGTAGCTCAGTTGGTTAAAGCATAATCCCAATAGACTGTGGGTTCAATCCTCGCTCAGGGCACATACAAGAATTAACCAGTGAATGCATTAAATAAGGGGAACAACAAATCGATGTTTCAAAAAAGATAATGGACCAAGTGAAGTGGTTGCCCCAAGGTCAGTCACAATTATTCACTAGTGCCCAAGTCTAACTTTGCAGTCCCATGATTTTCCAATTACATCATTACTTCTCTTCCAATATTTTCTACACAAATGACTAGTCATCTAGCCAACTGCTGACTAAGTCTTTATGTAAAGTACTAAACTCTAAAAGTCATTAAAATAATCACTTATGGTACCTATAAATTAAGACCTAATAATATACACTAAATAATTCTGAAAAGCTTATTTGTACATCTTTAAAATAAACACCATCCTCATTTGATGCAGGGGAATTAAGGATCAAGAAGCTACCATTACAATGCAGCTCCAATGGATGATGTGCCACCTCATTAACTAGGAGAGTTTTGTTTGGGTTTGGGATAAATCTGAATTTGCCTCACTTAAACTGCAATTATTTATAGCATAATTTCTTTAAAAGCCTATTTTAGGGGTATATAGGCCAAACTCATGAACCTAATTTTCACATCAAACCACAAACAAGTCAGCATAATTGCTCTGTAATAACTTCCTTCACTAATACAAAGTGATAACATAATATTTCACAACTCTGTATTAAAATAAAATGCTGCAAAGTTCACTTTAAAAAAGGGTAACTAAAATGGACTAATGAAACGGACTACAAGATCCTATTTTCAGCATCTGTAAGCACAAGTCCGCAACACAGTAAACGCTCAATCGATAGCTATTATTATTACTACCACTTAAAGCCAAAAAATACAAACAAGCAACTTTCCTAACAAAGAGCCAGGATATAAAATTTGGTGCTCTTACAGTTGATATTGCTCATTTAAAAAAAATAAATGGCAAAATGCCAAGTACGTTAAGCTTAGAGAAAGATTTCCCACTTACCCAGTTTAGGTCAGCATAGAAATCATAAATTCAACTGACATTTGACTTCCAATCGCAAAACTCCATATACAGTATGATTCAACCAATTCTCCCATTTCTTCCAACGATGAAAAAGAACTTATATGCCTCCCTATATCTACCACCATGACCTTCGTAGAAACTAGGTTAAGAGATTTGTTGTTAAATTCTTAAAAGACGCGCTTTACAAAAAGACTGGACATGACTGCTCGGCGAATTTGGCGCAATCCCCCTAGGACAGCACTAAAGCAGTGGGGCCCCTCGATAGGTCTCGGGGTCTGGCCTACAAGCTCGCCTTTGGGGGGACCCTCTGGACAGCTTTGGAGCTGAGACTCAGTCCTGAGTCCAAGGGAAAAGCCTCTGGCCCACCTCACAGGAGAGTCTCAGGCTCTGTCTCTGGGCGTTTGAACCCAAGGCCTCCTGCCCGGATCTCAAAACCGCCCCCACCCGGGGTCTCCGCTCCCCCAGCACCCGTCCGACGCCGAGGCCGGGAGGCTCCGAAGCCTCGGAGTGGGGTGAACGGCGCCATTTTAGGCGCCAGTGGCAGGGACAACCCATCTCCGCGCGAGAGGCAGGGGGCGCCGGGTCGCCTGGGAATCGCCGCCGGACCGCGCCGCGCCGGACCCCGGTCTGGGAGGCGCCGGGGGCCCGGGCGGGCGGCCTCCGCCATGTTGCACCCTCCCCACTGCCACCCCTTTCTCGGCGGGCTCAGCCCACGGCGGCTCCCGCAGCCGGAGTGTAGCTCACCTTCTCGCAGAGGCTCTTGACCTGGGGCTCGGAGAGCTGCTTGCACTCGTTCAGCTGCTCGATCCACTGGTCCAGTTCCTTGGTGAACACCTTCTCGTCCATGATGCCACCCGCCCGAACAGGCTGCCGCTCCGCGCTACACCCGCGCCGCCGCCCGCACACGGGCCACACGCACACGCCGCCGCCGGTCTCCGAGGTACTGGTGTGGTTCCTGGCGGTGTCTCGGCGCTGGCTCTGGCCCGCTGGCTTTCCCCGCAGTGCTCGGCCGCTGGCCGCTGTCTTCCTCAGCTAACTAGAGCTCCCGAGCTCGGCTCTCTGTAATGGCGGCCGCCGGCGTGGTGACGTCACGCCAGGCGTCAGGAGGCGGCGAGGCGCGGAGGGGTGGGAGGGCCGCGGCACGAGCTGCGCAACTGCGGAGCCGACCCTGGGCGGCCGCCAGACCGGAAGAGGGGCGGGAACCAGGCGCCAAGGCGCAGGCCGCAACATCGCCCGCTGGTAACAGGCACCTTGGGCATCGGGCGTGGTCCCCCAGGAGGGTGGGGCCCAGGGGGAAGGGCGGCCCGCGTCCGGGCCAGCGCAGTGATCGCGGCGGGGAGCTGGGCTGATCCTGGGGCGCGACGTCCTACGCGGCGGGGGCGGGGGCCTGACGCAGCGCAGTCCTGGCGGGAGGGACCTCCCAACGGCCAGAGGCCTTTGCCGGAGGGTGCAGCGGGGGCCCCGGCTCTTCACCCGCGACCGCAGCCAAATCGGAAACGAGAGCTGCGACCCCACCGCCCCTCCGCGGTGCAGCAGCGCCGGAGTTGCTTGGGGTTCCTGCATCTTTGCGGGAAGGAACGAGCGCTGAGTTGTCGCCTGGGTGGAGGCCACCTCCACCTCGGGTTGGCACCTTGTAATTAGGTCACTCGTAGGCGGAGGAGGGTTACCTCCCGGGGGAGTGCTGCGCAGTGCACCCGACTCCCCTGGCGCACACCTTTCCCTGCTCCTAGGCCGCTGGTCGGGTACGATGGCTGGGCCGAGGCTTGGGTTTTTCTCTGGGCCCCCGACCTCGCCCGGCTTTCTCACACCCCTCGGAGCCTCGCCGACTTGGCCTTCTGCCACAGGTGTGCTCTTTCCTCTGTCTCCAGTTCCTCCCGGGAATGAGAGACATCACCCTCCCTCACACACACGCGCGCACACACACACACCCCTGCCCGCTTTGGGCTACTTTCTAAAGGGAAAGGTGGAAGATATGGACGCACCCGTCCTGAACCGGCGGTGGTAGAAACAGCTACGATCCGCGCTTAAAGAAAGCTTGGCTATCTTAGGATCAAACCTCAGTCTGGCTGTGAATCTCTCTGGGGTTTGTGATATGTTTTCACATCCCAATGTCCCTGCATTCACAAAAATATTTTGGCTCCAACTATATGCTAGATCCCATGCCTGGGAGGTGGGGGGGCGGGGGTGTCTTCCAAATAGACGAGGTACTCTGACCCGCTGGGGCTTGTGTTCATTCTCCCAACAGTCCTCTTTAAATGATCTGGGGATAGACAGGCAGAAGGGAGATTCTGATGTCCACAGGATCCGAGAGAAGCCTTGCATTTAACCTTAAAGCACCAGGCAAAAGTTGAACCTGGTCCCCTGTCTTCTAGACTCCCTACCCTAGAGGGGAGTGCTCGCTGCAGCTCTGAGCACAGCATCCTGACCTACAAGCTGAAGAAGGGCCTGGAGGCCCAGATCAGCCAATGAGGGACTTGAAAATTCTTCATTCAAGACAACCTGCTTGACCAGGCCAACTGGGTTGGCCTTACCCGGCTGGAAATTGCAATTCTACTTTCCCTTCTAACCTCCCAGTAGTGTGGCCCAGGAGAAAGTTACTTAGATCTACTCCCCCAAAAGATTATATGTAATTAACTAGTCTGGGGAAAAGTTATTTTAGCTCAAGTCTGACCATGTTTTGCAATTAGCATCCCCAAATAATACAGGAGTAAGAGTTGAGACCATTTAGAATGAATAAAGAAAAAAACTCATCGCTTGGTGCCCACCATTATAAAGACATGTCCAGTGTGCTGTCTTAGTCTTCAGGTTTCCTGGTACCTATCTCATAGGGCAAGAAGCAGACAGGCACTCAGAAAAGAGAAGGGACTTGCCCAAAATAGTGATCAGGATTTAAAATTTCATACTCCCAAGTGCCAAGTCTTAATCTCTCTCACACAACTGACCGCCAAGGACTGAAATATGACAGGGTCTATATAATTTCCCTTTGCTGGAGTTCTTATCTAGAAAGGTAGGGTGATATTAGTTTGGTCTATTAAAAAGTATTGAGCACGCTCTATGTATTAAGATTATAATGAGTGGGTTTTTCGAAGGTGCTGTGAGCTCCTTGTTGCTAGCTAGCAATTAATGTAGGTATTATTTGTTTTCTCTTGATGCAGATTACTTGGCTCACCACCCCAAAATGGAGGGAAGATATAATTATATATACTTAAAACAGCTTGCCAAGTAATTAGATGCCAGGACTTAACTTCTTAAGCAATGAATTCTAGGAAGCTCTTACTAGCATTGAAACAGTGGAGTAAAGCATATAGAACTAAACAATATAGAACTAAATCAGAATGTCTTTAGAAGAAATCTAAGATGTTTTCTTACTCTGTAGAACTCAAAGTAGCTCATGGATCTTAAAATTCAGCGTGATTAATCTGGACTTGACTAATTGGCCTGACTTTCTCAATTCTAGAACTGAGGAATACTTTGAACAAATTAAAAAACAAACAACATATTTTTTTTAAAAAAATTCTTGGCCAAAAAACAGAGTGAATAAAGCAATTATGCTTTCAAAAAGAATCTTTGCTCAGAAGACAAATTCATTATGCAGCGAGTCTGAGTGTGCCTATGATATTTAAACATGGCTATAAATAAAAATCATCTGATGATGGGGGTGGGGTAAGAGGAAGATAACCTTGACCAAATAGCTTCATAATAGGCACTCTTTAGCGATGGTATAAAAATTGACATTAAACATAGAGAAGGAATGAGATATATTTTGTCAGCCATTCTCTTGGCCTTATGTGAGGTTTATTTTGTTGTTCCTTCCAGTTGCCTGACTTCTAAAGTTACTGAGACAGAAAGTAGAGCTTTGTAGGTTAAGAAGTGGCCTTGGAATCTTCTTTGAATTCTGGTTCTGTAACTGCCAAGGTATGTGAAGTTTGGCAAGTTACCTAACTTTTCTGAGTCTCAATTTTCTCCTCCATAAAGTGAGGATAATTGTAATAGCCAAATAACACGGTTCTTCCGAGAATTAAGCGAAATTATAAATTTAAGACACCGAACAGTATATAATAAATAACCAGTAAGTATTAGATATTATTTCTAAGTGGTCTCTGATTCTTTTTCCCCCTCTTTATATTTTTCTTTATTGACTTCAACGAGGAAAAGAGAAGAGAGATAGAAACATCAATGATGATAGAGAACTATTTACTTATTTAAATATATTTTTATTGATTTTAGAGAGAAAGGGAGAGGAAGAGAGAGATAACATCAATGATGAGAGAGAATCATTGATCAGCGGCCTCCTGCACGCCCCCACTGGGGATTGAGCCTGAAACGCGGGCATATGCCCTGACTGGAATCTAACCATGACCTCCTGATTCATAGATCAATGCTCAACCACAGAGCAACACTGGCTGGGCGGTCTCTGATTCTAAATATCCCTAATGCCAATTGGAATCCCTCGATGCCTGCCATGAAATACATAGTGGTCTTTGGACACAAAATAATGGTATCATATAGACACAGAGCCATTGGATGAAGTGGAGATGAGGGAGAAAATTCAAGCAAAGAGAGGTAGAGATTGAACAAAAAGAACACCCCTCTTTTCCCTTGCTATCAAGCAAACATTCAGAAGGCTTGTTGTGCAGAGAGAGAGAGAGAGAGTCACAGGATTAAATCCAAGAATTAACACAGCTGGTCAGGTTTATGCTCCTGTTGGCTCATAATCTTATATGTGAACAGGGTGCCATATCTGATAACATGTTCTTTGCACCAAGACCTTCTATCCCCAGAAGTCCCAAAATAAAGACCTGAGCAATCAACATCTTAGTGGCTCTGCCTATGAGAAACCTTCCATGATCTGACCAATCAGAACTGCCCAACAATCAAAAAATTTCTGGACTCAGGATATGTAATGATGTTTGCAACTCATTGGTATCTATCCCTGTTTCTCTCCTTTGTGGTTTTCAGAAAAATTAAACTTTACTGCCCCTTCACCTGGAATTAGAATTTTATAAATGTGGCCAAAATGTTGTGGCCAGGAACTTTGCCATAGAAATAATATAGCCCTTTCCCCCAGCTACTACAGTTTGGCTAAAGAAAAATTAAAAGAAGAGAAATTACCATGTCCCATGGTAATGTCCCTGATGTCCAGACATTATTCTCAGTTACAGAGGAAATATTTTTTTCTGCTACATAAAAAAAAGTCTCTGGAATGGAAGGCAAAGTTCATCACTCCAGAAGACTGGGTAAACATTAAGAATACTGCCACCAACTTTGTACCTATTAAAAATCTTATCATAGGAGTATGTTTATTGACATAGAACATTATTCACATTATATTATTAAGTGAAAAAGTCCCTTATAAAACAGCATGTGGCTATAACCCTAATTTTATTAAATATGTATTATAAATACATGTTTATAGGAGACTTTAGAAAGATACACAGTGAGGTATTAACATCAGTTGCTTCTGGTGAGTGGGATTGTTTTCTATTTTCTTTTTAGTTAAGAAAACAGTTTGGTTCAACTGTAATGAAAACATATTGCTTTTATACTTGTGCAAAGAAAATCTTCAAAATATCTGAGTAAACTTGATAAGGTACCTCTTTGGGGAATTACAGCCCCAAAGAACATGTAGCAACAGTTCTGTTAAATTTTCACTATGCCCTAGAATATTACTCAAGGGCCCGCACTTGTGAAAAGTGCCTCACCTCTCCTGTGGCTTTCTCACATGGTTCCTCAGAAAGCATTTCAATATGACCTTTTTTCCTGCCTTCTCTCTCACTAAAAGCTCTTCCCCTCAGCTCAATCAACCCCTTACTCTTCCAGACCAATGTTATACTCATCCATTTCATTCCTTCTTTCTCCTCTTTGCTCAGCCTGTTCCTGCTCTCCAGATAGTCTCTTGTAGCTATATTAACCCTGCTTGTCATTCAAGACCAGTTAAAGCTCCACACCCTTTGAAGAGTCTTCTTTCCTGTCTCCAGGCCTCTCTGGATTGGGAATGCCTAGAAGAGCAACAGAAAACCCCAAGAATTTGGTGGAACAGAACAGAGACCTGGCACTGGTCTGAGCTGAAGGGTGTGAATGGAGGACTTATTGGTGAACCCATGTGAGGTGTTCCGTAAAAACTCCCAGAAACACTGTGGAGGAGGGGGCCATTTTGCAGGGAGCCAGAGGGGAAAATCTGTTTACATTTTGCTCTTTATTTTCCAGATTACCCAGTAACCCAGTGCTATCGCTCGACTCCAGGTAAGATTTAGAAATCAGATCCCCGAAGCAGGTGCATTTGCAAGCATAGAGGCATCTGAGCAATGCTTTGAAATTTATTTGCAAAGATAGAAAGATGGGCCATACTGCTCTCCAGTCTGATGGAAAGAAACATTTTGGTGTATCCTCTCACAGAAGTGTTAAGCTGGTAGAGGGAACACTGGGCAGGGAGGCATCCTTGACTACTAGGTACTTACTAGTATGTGATCATCCTTACATTCTGAGCATGGTGGACGGTAAGGGAGTTAGGTCCACGAACAAAAGAAGGAACTGAAAAGAGATAGCTGATGGATAATTGGTTCTTAGAGGAAGGATGCTAATCAGTTGTCTCCATCTTTGGAGGAACAAACAAGAGGAAATGAACCTCTGTCAAGTAGTAACAATTATAAGGCCAGCACTTCTTAAGCACTAAGCACTTACTATTTGTCAAGTACTTTTTCTAAGTGCTTTACATGTATTCTATCATTTATTCCTCACAATTTATGAGGCAGGTACTATTATCCTCATTTTAACAGGTGATGAAACTGAGGCATAAAGGGATTAAGTAATTTGTATGAGTAAAATAACGTGTAAGGAGAGTTATTGGGGTTCAAACTTAGACAGTCTGACTTCAGTGACCAAACTCTTTAACTACTAGACAGCATTTAGCATCAGATCACAAGTGATTTTCATGAAAGGAAGACTCTGACCATTGGACCCTCTGACACTTTCATTGCCCAGCAATCCCCAAGGATAGAGCAATAACCAGGATCCTTAAAGTTTGCAGCTTATTGAGTGGCCTGCGGTCCAGCCCACCCCATCAATCCTATTCCCTAAATATATCTATCCCATACCCTCCTCCACTGTCTTCTGCTTGTACCATCCCCTTCTGCTCTCTTTTCTTTCTTTCTTTCTCTTTTAAATCCTCACCCGAGGATATTTTCCCATTGATCTTCAGAGGGTGTGGAAGAGAGAGGGAAAGACAGAGAGAAACATCCATGTGAGAGAGACACATCGATTGTTTGCCTCCTACACGAGCCCTGACCAGGGCCTCGGCTGGGGAGGAGCCTGCAACTGAGGCTCATGCCCTTGACTGGAATCGAACCCTTGTTAGTTTATTTTGTCATTCCTTTCAGGTCCGCAGGCTGACACTCTATCCACTGAGCCAAACCGGCTAGGGTTGCTCTCTTTTCTTGATGTACCCTCTTTCTTTTTCTCCTACTTCTCCATTTGTTCAACCTACTGGGATAGCCCGTAGATACAGTTTCGCTCCTCTTTGGGCATCAGAATAAAAAAGGCTGCTGGTCCCTGGGCTCACCCCAACTTCTGCCACCAACAAGCTGTCTGATTTTGAGTGCATTCTTTCCCATCAGTTTCCTCATCCGACAATGTAAAGACTGAACCATATTGGTGAGTTCTCAAGTTATGATTCATGGGTGAATTCAGGGGGATCCATCAACTCCCAAAGGATAATGTGTAGGAATTTTTAAAATTAATATTCTTACTGAGATAATCATGCAGTTTAAGAAATAATCTGAGAGACGCCAGTTTCCCAATGGTGATAACTTGTAATACTGTAGTGCAATATTACAACTGAAATATGAAATATTTGACAGTGACAATCCACCTATCTCATTCAGATTTGCCCAGTTTTACATACACTCACTTTTTGTGGTGTGTGTGTGTGTGTGTACTGCTATAAAATTGGGAATTTTCTCTTGCATGTGCTTTTTTTCTGGGGAAAGGCTCTTAGCTTTCATCAGATTCTCTCCAGTATCAGAGATGCAAAAGGGGGTTGAATTCCCAGCTCTAGGAATTCTGAGACTACACCCAAATGTCTAGCTTTCTATTCCAACAGCCACATTTAATTAGCGCTTACCACATGGCAGATGTAGGAATACATGTGGGGAAGAGGTGATGGACAGAGGTTCAGAGAAAGCAGGATAAACCCAAAGGTGCATAAAACACAGTCAACTGAGCTTATGCCCCAGCAAGGGACAGATAATCCAACAGGTAAACAAATCATTTGTTAAACTTGTACAGAAGGAGAATGGCCTTGTTGCTTGGGGCAGCTTGGGAAATATTTTCACAAAACCTGATGCTTGAGCTACATCTAGAAAGATAATCCAGAATTCTTCAGCTCCGAAGAGAAGAAATGTTAAAATCACTCCATCTTAAATCATATCTATTCTAGATGTTTTGAAGAAAACATAGGAAACCATGCCCACATTTGTTTATTTTACGATGTTAAGGTGTCAAATTCTTTAACTCCCGTGTGTTGTTATTGAGGCCAAGGGATTTTTTCCCCCTGAGTATATTTTCCACTGTCTTGTCCAATTTGGATACTAGATCCTGCCTGCTCAGCTTGAGAAAGGCATTTTATCTCTGGCGCCTTGATCACATCAGAGCTTATATTTAAAGCATGAGTGATGAGAAGAGACCGAAGTTAAGTTCCTGGCTCTGTCCCATCCCTAGATGCACCCTGGAGCACCCTCTTCCTCCCCACATGAATGCTACAGTGGGGAGTCAGAGTTGGCCAGAGCCATAAGTAAAACATCTTTGCTCTCCAATCAGTTCTCCAGTCGCTGGGCTCTCCTTTCCCACTGGCTCATCAGAAAACTGCAGGGTCTCCCCCATGTCTGCCCTCCCCATGTTAGATGGTTGGCTGCCTTATATGGGCTCTGGTTCAGACACCACTTGGGGGTCTCTTTCTCTGTGGATTGAAGGTTCCACGTCAGGTTATGCAGTTCCCAGTACTATTTTCAGGGAGATTGTTCTCAGTGGAATCCTCACTGCATCAGGTAGACCAAAACCCTACTCTTGGGCCCACCCTGTGAAGAACCCCCTACAAGCCCCATTCAAGGCACCACTTCTCCTGACTTCTGTGTCTTCATGCTAGTTAATGCCCTAAACCTCAGTATCTTCATCTAAAGATGGGGATTATAGTAGTACCATTTGCACAGGGCTATTTTAAGCTTTAAATAAACCCATGTAAAGTTCTTAGCACATAACAAGTACTCTGTCTACATTAGCTATTATTAACATCAATTTTATAATAAAATCATTTTTTATTGTGAAAGATTTAAGGATCACTATAGAAAATTTATGAACTACTGACAAGTTTAAGGAAGAAATAATCATAACATCCAGGGATGAGTGTTACGTTTATTTTGATGTGTAGTCTTCCCAGCTTGTGTATGTGTGTGTGTGTGTGTGTGTGTGTGTGTGTGTGTGTGTGTGTATGAAATTAAAAACTGGGTTCATGTTAAGAATGTCTGTTCTGAAACCTGGTTATTTCAACTGATATATCATAAGCACTTTACCATATACTTAAATACTCTTAGAACATAGTATTTTTAAAAGACTACCTAGTTTCCCAGGTGAGATCTTCTGGACCACATCCTCTGGCTGCTCCCCCTATGATTGGATCAGTCTACCTTCAGTAAAGTCTGAGAATGGCAATTTCCCAAGCCCTTTCCAACCCTAGGGATCATTGAAAATGCTTGGCCACTTGATAAGAAAATATAGCTCATTGCTGTTTAACTTTGTGGCAAGGTACTGACTCCTCTAAAAGCTGAGAGCGAAGGCATTGGCCTCAGAGAATTGTACCCAGTCTGATAACTTCAGTGACATTTCCCCAGTGGCTCAGTTGCTTTCCCATGTCCTAAAAGAGGTGACACAGTTGGAAGGAGGAGTGAGGGGGGCCAGGATGGGAAACAAGCCCAACTCATCACAGTGGAAGCTTGTCTCCTGATCCCAGCCCCTGCCAGTGTCAGATCACTCCCTGATGAAGCAGGCATTATCTCTCCTCCACCTCCCACCCGAGAAGAGCCAGTATAATGCTGTCCTTTGTTAATTGAATTGATAAATTTAAACCTCTTTCTCTGCTCTGCAGTAAAAGAACTTTCTATTTTGGGCTTAGTGACATAGCCAAAACTAAGCAGAGAGCAGCAGGCTGCAGCATGAGTTAATAGTTTTTCTTCAAGGGAGAGAACCCACAGGCAAACAGAAGGACTTTCCAAAATACATTGTCTGCATAGCAACATGCAGCCTATTTGCTGTCTTTCTGCTGACAGATATATTTCGGGTTCAACACTGAACACTATCTAACCTTCAGAGTAAGCTGATGGATTGATTCTGAACAATCAGGTTTCTAAATTCAAATCAATTCTCCAGGAATTTGTGGATGCCTCCCTCTGTACCTAGAGCTGGACTAGGGATTGTCAGGGAAGAAAATTCTGTCCTCAAGGGAAATCTTAGCCACCAAAAATTATTTTGATTTGAGGAGTGCCTAAAACATTTGCCTAAGAATATGCCTCCCCCTGCTCCTCTGTGTCTCTGCCTGAAATTCCCACATTGACCTAAGGGTCCTGGGTTTCAGGAAGCCTCTGCACTGTGTTCCAATGACCCATCTGCTGCCAGCTTTGTTTGGATGCAAAAAGTGGATGCAGGATATATAGGGAACCAGGCCAAACAGAACCAGAGTTTTCTTTTCTTCTTTGCAGTCCCTGTTCTTCATTATCATAGCTGTTATAGTTTTTAAAAAATATATTTTATCAGCTTCACGGGGGTCCTGAGGGCCGTGGCAGCAGTGTCTGATGCCTCCCTGGGACTGCCTGGGCTGCGGTCTCCACTAAAAATAAAATATGTGTGTGTGTGTGTGTGTGTATTATTGAGTTTACAGAGAGAGAAACATCCATCAGCTGCCTCCTGCACGCTCTCTACTGAGGATCGAGCCCGCAACCAAGGTACATGCCCTTGATCAGAACCAAACCCGGGACCCTGCAGTCTGAGAGCCCACGCTCTAACTACTGAGCCAAACCATTTAGAGCATACTTGTTATAGTGTTGATTAAACCCCCAGCGAAGTAAATGCTTTCATTTCTTTAGATTTATGCCCATCAAGATAAGAACCAGGATAGCATCAGACATCCCTGAGTTTGATAAGAGCAGGCATGTTAGAAGACATCTCACACAAGTCCAGATATCAGTAAATGAGATTCTTTAAAAACAACAACACTGTAATCCTGCTGATCAAGTACTGAGCCAACCTGCCTTTGCCCCTTGGTTAGCATCCTGTGACAGACGTAAGCAGTGGCAGTCCTCACTCAAAGTCAGCTGAAGCGGCTTAGATTGAGTCATCCAGGACAGCTCCTTTAAACGGGTCAGATTTAAAGTCCATCAGAAATTCCCAGTGACCATTCAGGTATATTTAAACCTTCTTAAATGTGTGTGGAGGTAAATCAAATATCTAAGAAAGCTGTTATTTTCATGCTGATGTTTCCTCAGCTTTCAAATGAGGATAATGACAACGCAAACTTCTAAAAGGGGACAGAAGGCTTAATTTATGATTTTTCAGGAAAGAACCAATGGAATTTTCAGATTTCTGGGAGTAAGATTTCTGGGAGAAATCGAACTATTACTGTATTTCTGAAATGTGCTTGTGAATTTAGAACTACATTTCAGTACTTATAATAAGCCTGGATAACAGTCAATCATGCCAGGATGTGAGCCACATGAATACTATTGTCACTATTATTCTCGTGCACAATCCTATATAATAAAACCCTAATATGCAAATCAACCGAATGGAACGACCGGTCCCTATGATGCGCACTGACCACTAGGGGGCAGACACTCAATGCAGGAGCTGCCCCCTGGTGGTCAGAGTGCCGCTCAGCCAGAAGCCTGGCTCACGGCTAAGGAGCAGAGCGCCTAGTGTGTAAGGAGCAGCGAACAGGTGGGCGGTAAGGAGGGAGGGGTCCCAGACTGCAAGGGGGCACAGGCCGGGCTAAGGGACCCCCCCCGCAGTGCACGAATTTCGTGCACTGGGCCTCTAGTTGTAAATAAGCAAAGAGGTGGGCTTTGAAACAACACAGGGAAACAAAAGTACAAATCAGCGGGATGCATTAATAAACATCAGCGCTGGGAAAATAGTGACCACAAAGTGGGCCTGTGACATAAAAATCATAATGGAAGCTTGGCATTAGAAAGAGGAGCAAAAGTTAAAACCTGGAGATGGCTGCCACATGACAGAAAGATCCAGAGGTTCACAAATGGCCTGGCTGCTTCACCCAGGACAAGGTACCCACCATCAAGTGGGGCCTGGCTTCTCCTTCTCAGATGCTCCAGCATAGCCTCATCCCTTCCATTCCTCATACCAGAAATACACCACCCCTTCAGTGCCTGTTCCCACAGTGTCTCTTGGTTAGATCTCCATTCCTATGTCCTAAAAGTCACTAACTCACATCATTGGCTTGTTGATGCTCTCTCTTTATTTTATTTTTTTAAAATATATTTTATTTATTTTTCACAGAGAGGAAGGGAGAGGGATAGAGAGCCAGAAACATCAATGAGAGAGAAACATCGATCAGCTGCCTCCCGCACGTCCCCAACTGGGGATGCGCCCGCAACCAAGGTACATGCCCCCGACCGGAATCGAACCCGGGACCCTTCAGTCCGCAGGCCGACGCTCTATCCACTGAGCCAAACCGGTTCTGGCAGATGCTCTCTCTTTAAAGAGATCTGGGGTGACTTCTATCTCATATGAATCCAGAGTCAGCATTGCTCCCTGCTGTCAGCCAGGCCCCTATTCTTTTGTCATTAAGAATGATGGAGACCACCCTAGCCGGTTTGGCTCAGTGGATAGAGCGTTGGCCTGTGGACCAAAGGGTCCTGGTTTCGATTTCAGTCAAGGGCATCAGGCTCCTCCCCAGCCTGGGCCCTGGTTGGGGCTCGTGCAGGAGGCAACCAATCAATGTGTTTCTTTCATATCAATATTTCTCTCTGTCTTTCCCTCTCTCTCGAAAAATCAATGGAAAAATATCCTCAGGTGAGGACTAAAAAAAAAAAAAGAATAATGGAGACCAAGAGTAAATTTTAAGTGTTCTCACCACAAAAAAGAAATGATTATGTGATGTGATGCAGCTGGTAATCATTTTGCAATATATAAGCGTATCAAATCAACATATTGCACACCTTAAACTTATACAATATTGTATGTCAACTGTATCTCAACAGAGATGGGGGGTAAGAATGATGGAGACTAAAATTAGCTTCAGTAGCTCACTACAAGGTCTCAGTCTGGGTTAAGATTCTCAGGCTACCCTTCCTTCCTCTCTCCTACTTGATTTCAAGTCTAAGGTATGCTTTGTTTGTTTATTGGATTTTAAAGTCTCTTCTGAGAGACTCAAAGTTCATAAAAAAATTTCAGGGAGCAGTTACTTAATAATGATCAAGAAGTTATTTTGTGCCCTAGCTGGTTTGGCTCAGCGGATAGAGCGTCGGCCTGCGGACTCAAGGGTCCCAGGTTCGATTCCGGTCAAGGGCATGTACCTGGTTTGCGGGCATATCCCCAGTAGGGGGCGTGCAAGAGGCAGCTGAATCGATGTTTCTCTCTCATCTATGTTTCTAACTCGCTATCCCTCTCCCTCTCCCTTCCTCTCTGTAAAAATATCAATAAAATATATTAAAAAAAGAAAAGAAGTTATTTTGTCACCAGATGACTAAGCAAGAAGAAATGGACCCAAATTAAGGCAAGGGAGATTTCAGTTGACACCTGATGAAATATTTGACGAAAGATGGAACACAGGCTGGACTAGGCCATGGGCAAGAAAACGGGAACTTCATATCTTTCCAGAGCCCTTCAAGGAACAGACTGAGCAGAAGACTGTGTATAGTCTAGACTTGAGGCAAGCCTGCTGGCAAACAGGGGAAGGCCAAGGTTCTTTTCAGATCTAGTAACACTTCAGAAGCGTGGCCAGGTGCTCTAGCAAGCTGAATTTTTATTATTAACAACTGAACAAGAACCTATTCCTAGAAGAAAAAGGAGGGCTCAGAGCCTGTCTAGGATTCCAAGAGCTCAAGTTACCTGCGAGGTCTACCCCCTGAGCCCTATGAGCCTGGTTCATTTTCTTAACCACGTTTAGGGGGCCAAAGAAGGGGAATCTTAAATGTTAAAGTCCATTTAGTGGAAGAAACTTTCCAATAGTCAAATAAATCTTGCCTGTTGTGTCAAAGTCATATTTGTCAGTTAATCATGCAGAACTACTTCTGAAAATTTTCTCCTAAAGAAAACTTCCTGAAGGTATTGAACAATGCCAGAAGAAGACAGGGGTCGCTGCAGTTCCTGATGAGCTCAGCAGAGCCCAGAGCCAGCCCTTTTTCAGCTGAGAAAGTTTCCCTTTGTTGCCTCAGCCAAGAACTAAGGAATCCTGGGTCCGCATACCAGGCTCCTTAAACAATGATGAATCTACTTCACTTCCTCCTTTATTTCCTAACCAAGAGTGGCATTCCAGTTTCGGTATGGAGGCCAGAAAGGGCTGATGACGTCACCACTTCCCCATAGGGGTTCACTCAGTCATCTTAGCAGGTTGCTTAAGAGGTAAGCCACCCTCCCCTAACTTCCTTTTGAAAGCCCAAACTAGAGATTATAGTTCTTAAATGAGGCACTCAACTTATTTTGCAACAGATGAAATTTTTCAAAACAAACCTCCAAGGTACATGTGTATAGGACTTGGGTGGAGGTGAGAGTTGGCCAGCACTGCTGAGACCTGGCTTTCAGTATGAGCCCTGCTGCATTCAGGGCCTTTGGATAACCTTTAAAATGATGCTATGACATTTCTCAGCAATAACATTTTCTAGAATTCTATACAAAAAGAGGAAAAGGGGTAGCAGTTGTTACAGAAGATTCTGGCCTCAATTTCACCTGCTCAGGAGAATTAGAGCAGTGTTGCAGCCACACCAATAAGACACATACCCTCCTGGGCCAGGCCCACGGTCTCCACCACTTAGGAATGAAGTTTGGAACAACCTCTGGGTCTCTGGGGAACATGGTTGCCATTCATCCCCCATTTCCCGCCTTTTCTCCTCTTCTCTACCCTGAGACTAGATTATTTATATTTTACGGGAAGAAAAAGTATGATGCATTCATTCCTCATAGCTTCAGAGAGAATCACTGTTGGTGATTGAATTGAACTCCGCTGTTTCTAACACAAAAACCAACATTTAGATAATCACCATCCCTTCGCAAACCTTTTAAAAAATATTGGATTACACTGTGTGATCTCTTATCTTTAATATTTTATTTTATCATTCCTGAGAAATCATAGTACTCTACTCTGGGCCATGGAGTGAGGGGCTGGTTACATGGAAAGTCCTGCCATGATGAGATTACTAACTTAATGGAAGAGACAAGCTGGAGGAGAAAAAGCTCTTGGAATACAGATAAAAGGCACAGGCAAATGAATCACTGCTGTACAGAGTTAGTGTAGGCTTGAAGACATGTGTGGGACTGAATAGTGTACTATGCATTAAGAAGAGAAAATACCAAAGGTGAAGTGATTTAGAAGTATAAATTACCAGTTATAAAAATAGTCACAGGAATGTAAAGTACAGCATAGGGAATCTATAATAATAATCTATAATAATAAAAGGTAATATGCTAATTAGACCGGATGTCCTTCCGGCGAAGCTGGGGCTGCAAGGGAAGTCTGGGTCCTGGGTGTTGGAGGGAAGCCAGTGCCGGCAGCTGGGGGAAGGAAGGCCTACTCTTACACAAATTTTGTGCATCGGGCCTCTAGTATAGTTGATAATATTGTAATAATTATATATACAGTCAGGTAGGTACTAGATTTATTGAGGGGGTCACTTCGTAAGTTGTATAAATGTGTAATCACTATGTTATACACCCGAAATTAATATAATATTGCATGTCAACTGTAATTGAACGAAAAATTTAAAATAATAGAAATTACTGGGTATGCACATTTTTCTAACAATAATTCATCAGTATTTCTCCTGATGAATTATAGCAAAAATACTCAACTCAAAATCTATAATACTCAACTCAAAATCTAAATACTGCTAATTCTGCCCTCTACCTAGAGTGATTATTTTTAAAAAGATGTATAATTTTGCCCAGCTGGCGTGGCTCAGTGGTTGAGCGTTGACCTATGAACCAGGAGGTCATGGGTGGATTCACATGCCCAGCTTGCAGGCTTGATCCCCAGTGTGGGGCATGCAGAAGGAAGCCGATCAATGATTCTCTCTCATCACTGATGTTTCTCTTCTCTCTCCCTCTCCCTTCCTCTCTGAAATCAATAAATATTAAAAAATAAAAAATAAAAATGTATAATTTCAAACATATATAAAAGTAGGCCTTCTGTCAAATGCTTAGCACAGTGCCTGGCACATAATAAACATCCAGTATATGATAGCTCTTATTTCAATCTATTAAGATCTTTCTATCTATCAAGAGACACTACCCCTTGAAGCCTTTTTAGTTCCCCAGCTGAAAGTCTTATCTCCTTCCTCTAGGATCCCACAGATTGTTCATACCTCTTTCTCAGCACTAATCACTTTCTGTCTTGTGTTACTATTATTATTTAGATATGCATCTCTGTTCCACTTTACTAAATCCCTGCCATGTACTAAATGCCATGGGGAATAAAATATGAAGGAAACTTGGTCCTTTGCCATACAAATGCTCACACTCTAGTTAGCAAACAGAAACAGACATTGACAACTCAAAAATAATTCAGTGATGTTTGTTGAATAAGGCTGTGGATCATTATCATTATTATGATATTGTTTCCCTGAGGGTTTCTTTTATAGAAGAATCTCCAACTCTGGGCTAGATTTTAGCCCAGGAACTATTTCCCCTACTACTAAACAGAAATTTCCTCCTGACAGCAAATACAGTGAAATACAATTGAACCCAGCTGAGTTTAGGGGACTCAAGAGAAAGGCAATATCAGTGATGTTGTCAGATTCAAGTGATACGATCAAACTATGACTTCCCCTATTCTCAAAGCTTTTGCCAAAATAAATACACAGTGTTGGACCTAAAATATGGCACAAGGCTAAAGCACTTCTAGTCTCCTTTTCCTGATGATGCCGTTGTGATGTGCATTCTTGATGTATGTATAATTCAAAGGCAGACCGGAGGGTGAAGGCTGCATGTCCATGCTGCCTCCTCTCACTCTACCTACAGATAGTCAAGACCATGAGGTCAGTGACTACCACTGGTTTTCAGCTTCAGAAAGCTGGCAGTCCTGACTACTGAAGTCCTACATCTTTATTGTACTAAATGAAACTATAAGTCAGTGCCAGGTTGTCAGGGTCAACAAGACTTCAAGTGAGACTGCTCAGGATCCTGCCTCACCCAAATACCTGAAGATAAAAACTACAACACCTACACCAAGAAACAATGCAACTGGACAGCATATTTTGACCGTGTGAACTGGGTACATGTCATCAAGACAGTTCCTAATGAAATAATTGCTCTGGGCTGCCAAAAACAGGACTGGCTTGTTCTTCCGGGCAGAGCCAACACCCCCTTTCTCTTGCCGCCTTCTACTCCAGGCTGGCTGAAGACTATGGCCCTGTGGCAGGCCTAGGCTGATTTCTTCACTCTACCTCTAGAGCTCTAGCTCTGTGGGTAACTGTGGAAGAGAAAGCTTTACTCAACTATGTGCTGTTTCGTGTTTATGAAACATTAAAAAATTAAACGTATGGTCAAACAATGGGCTTAAATGTTTTAAAGACAGTTCATTCCTAGAAAGCTAAAAATACTATAAAATCCCTAATTACATCACACATTTTAATCATAGTATCAAACAGTATTTCCA
This sequence comes from Myotis lucifugus, assembly GCF_000147115.1. NCBI lineage: Eukaryota > Metazoa > Chordata > Mammalia > Chiroptera > Vespertilionidae > Myotis > Myotis lucifugus. Next base: position 9,907,467 of record NW_005871076.1, on the reverse strand, counting down.
GCATTTGTAGAGACTTCTTTTTCTTTTCTTCACAGCTGAGTATGCCACCTGGCATGTGACTTAAGAGTCCAGATGAGGCTAAAGGTTCACTGCTCTTAGTGCCCCTAAGGCTCTCATTTGTTTTAACGAAATCACATTCATGAGAGTCAAGCTTCTAATCATTAGCACCAGCAGCTTCATTTTTCCACTTCAAATAAATTCTTGGTCCTGGTTGTAGACTTGATCCCCACTGTGGGGCGTGCAGGAGGCAGCCAATCAATGATATCAATGATTCTCTGTCATCATTGATCTATCTCTCTCTCCTTCTCTGAAATCAATAAAAATATATTTTTAAAAGAGGTTTCTTTCCACCTTTTATCAAAATAGATATTGAATTATATAAAATATTTTTTTTCCAGAAACTAAAACTAATCCACCCCCCTTTAATCTGTTAGAGTGGTAGACTTCAATAATAGGTTTTCTAAATCAACCTTGTATTCTGGGATAAAACCAACTTAATTGTTACATATTATCACTTTTACATATTCTAGATTTTGCTTGCTAATATTTTGTTTAGAAGTTTTATAGTTGTTTATGAGCTTGGGCTGTTATTTTCCTTGTTTTAGTGACCTTGCCTGGCTTTGGTTTCAAGACTATTCCATGCATTCATTCATTGAACAAAGTTTTTAATCCCCCTTATGCACAAGGCACTATTTCTAGGCACTTGGACATGTCATGAACAAAGGAGAAAACTATCCCTATCCTGATGGAGATTATATTCTAGCCTCATAAAATGAATTGAAGTATGTTCCCCTTTTTTATTCTCTGGAGGAGCTGTTTGACTTGGGAATTCTCTCTTCCTTAAATGTTTGAGAGAACATATTTGTTAAACTCTCTAGGCCTGGTATTTTAACAATTGATTCTCTTTTTTTATTGGTTACAGGGTCATTTAGGTTTTCTATCTATTTTTTGAGTTAGTTTTAACCAACATTTTGTAGGAATTTAAATTTTAAAATTTATTGGCTTACAGTTTCTGGCAATGTTCTCTTACTATTTTCTTTTTTAATTTCTACTACCTCTGTCCTCGTGGCCCCCTTCTCATTTGTTAACTTCCTTGTCCCTTCCTTGTTGTTCTTGATCAGTTTCATAGGCTTGTCCATTTTGCTAGTCTTATAAAAAAGTCAGCTTGCAGATTTGTTCTCTATTGTCTTATGTCTCAATTTCTCATTTCATTAATTTCTGTTCTTACACTTATTTCCTTCCATTTTGGTTTTATTCTGTTCTTAAAAATTCTTCAGTTGGTGTCTAGTTCATTAATTTTCAGCCATTATCTTCTGATAGAAACATTTAATGTTACATATTTCCTTCTATTACAAGTCTTTTTTAAACTTTTATAAAAATTATAACACATAAACAACAAAATCACAAGAGTTCAATGAATTGTCACCAAATGAACAGAACACATGTAATTCCCAGGATGCAGGTCAAGAAACAGAATATTACTGGACATCCGAAGCCCTCCTCATGCCCCTCCCAATCACCATCTCCTGTTTTTCCCAAAGGTAAACATTAACCCCATGGATTAGTTTTACCGTTTTTGAACTTTTTGAAAACAGAATAATGTACTATGTATTTTGTGTTTGGCTTCATTTATTCAATATTATATTTGTGGTATACATCTAGGTTGTTGCATATAGGTAATTTGCATATGGGTGTAATTTGTTCATTTTTACTGCTATATAATATTTCTTTATATGAAAATACCAGAATTCATTTTCCATTCTACCATTGATGAACATTTGTGTGGTTTCCAGTTTGTAGCTATTACAAATAATGCTGATATGAACATTGGATTCTCTTATTTTAAAATAATTTTTCAAACTTGTAGAAAAGTTATAAGAACAGTACAAAAGAACATGTTTTTCCTGAATCATCTGAGACTAAGTTGTTGGTATGATGTCCCCAAATAACTTAGAATTTATATGTAATTCCTACAAACAATGGTATTTTCCCTCCCTCCCTTCCTTCCTTCCTTCCTTCCTTCCTTCCTTCCTTCCTTCTTTCCTGAATCATCTGAGACTAAGTTGTTGGTATGATGTCCCCAAATAACTTAGAATTTATATGTCTTTCTTTCTTTCTTTCTTTTTTCCCTCCCTCCCTCCCTCCCTCCCTTCCTTCCTTCCTTCCTTCCTTCCTTCCTTCCTTCCTTCCTTCCTTCCTTCCTTTCTTTCTTCTCTCTCTCTCTCTCTCTCCTTTATAAATTTTACTTTATTGATTTGAGAGAGAGAGAGAAACATTAATGTGAGAGAGAAACATCGATTGTTTGCCTCCTGCATGTGGCCTAACGGGGGATAGTACTGCAACCTGGTTACGTGCTCTGATCAGGAATTGAACCTACTACCTTTTGTTGTACAGGATGATGCTCGGACCAACTGAGCCACACTGGCCAGGGCAACAATAGTATTTTCTTACTTATTCCCAATACAATAATCAAAAGCAGGAAATTCACATTAATATATTACTACTATCTAATCCACAGAACTCATTCAAGTTTTCCCAACTGTCCCAGTGTGTTTTTCGTAGCAAAATACTCCAGTCCAGGATCACATGTTTTATTTAGCTTTCCTATCTTTCTTCCAATATGGAATAGTTCCTCAGTCTTTTCTTGATTTTTACGGCCCAGTTATTTTGTATAGTGTCCCAACATTTTAGTTTTTCTAGTATTTCATTATGTTTAAATTCAGGTCACATATTTTTGGCAGGAATATCAGAGAAATAATGTTCTTTTCATTGTATCCTGTCAGGTGCTAAATGACATCAATTTGTCCCATTAATGAGAATGTTCACTTTGACCAATTTATTAAGGTGTTTTCTAACAGGTTTCATCTCTATAAAATTACTATTTTTTCCTTTAGAATAAGTATATTGTGGGAAGATACTTTTTTTTTTTTTAAATATATTTTATTGATTTTTTACAGAGAGGAAGGGAGAGAAATAGAGAGTCAGAAACATCGATGAGAGAGAAACATCGATCAGCTGCCTCCTGCACATCCCCCACTGGGGATGTGCCCGCAACCCAGGTACATGCCCTTGACCGGAATCGAACCCGGGACCCTTGAGTCCGCAGGCCGACGCTCTATCCACTCCTTTAGAATAAGTATATTGTGGGAAGATACTTTGACACTCTGCAAATATCCTGTTCAGTTTTAGCATCTATCAACGATTCTTGCCTGCATTAATTATTAGTGTGATGTCTGAGAGTGGGTTTCATTTTAGCTATTTTTAGGATTTCAGCTATTTTTGTTCCCATTTTCCAGCTGGGAAAACTGAGTCTTAGAGCACCACACTTATCTGCCCCAGTGGAGAAGTGGTAAAGGCATGATTGGACTCTTATTACTCATCTGTACTTGATGGCTTTTAATAAAAATAGAATGTTCATTCAATAAATATTTTTAAAAAGAAAGAAGCCCCAGGAGTTTATAAGTACAGTTTCAATAAATAGTCTGATACTTACCAGATATTGTTTGGTGGATAGAAATGAAAAAAACCAACTTTTCAAACTCGAATCTATCAAACAATAATCCAAGGAAGACTATTGATGGCAGAATTATTCCATAATAAATCTTGCTTTTAAAGTTTTCATGAGGCATCAGATTCTTTCAACATTGTAATAAACAGTTTGATGTAATAATTATTAGCCACAAGGAAATTACTCAGGGACGCCCAAAATATGATGGCTGAAATGTATATAAATAATCTATAGCTTGGTTTATATGTCCTAAAACTTTAGCAGGGGTCCTCAAACTATGGCCTGCGGGCCACATGCAAATACAAATATTGTATTTGTTCCTGTTTTGTTTTTTTACTTCAAAATAAGATATGTGCAGTGTGCATAGGAATTTGTTCATAGTTTTTTTTTTTTAACTATAGTCTGGCCCTCCAACGGTCTGAGGGACAGTGAACTGGCCCCCTGTTTAAAAAGTTTGAGGACCCCTGCTTTAGAGTCATTCATCTGAGGAAACCCAATTCCTAATATTTTAAAATATATATTTTTATGGATTTCAGAGAGGGAGGGAGAGGGAGAGAGAAATAGAAACATCAATGATGAGAGAGAATCATTGACTGGCTGCCTCCTGCACATCCCACACTGGGGATCGAGCCCCACGACCTGGGCATGTGCCCTGACCGGGAATTGAATTGTGACCGCCTGGTTCATAGGTAGATGCTCAACCCCTGAGCCATGCAGGCGGGGCCCTGGCATGCATTTTTATTGCATCTCTCATCTAGAGGAACAAGAAGCATTGATTTAGAGCAAAAAGCATTGCTCTAACAATTTTTCTAACTTATCTGATATTCCATGGAATTCTGTTCCTAACATGCATCCTTCTGTTAGTATCCCATCTTCATAGCTAGTTCAGTCTAACAGGGGACGAAGAGTGCTATCCTTTGTTACACCAGGGCAGAGACTGTCTCCAGGTCCTGAAAATGCTGGGCCCTTAGCTCCCTCTGGAGGAGGTTAGGACTATTTGACTTCAAAGAAAACCAGATTCACCTTTACTCTTTGGCAAGAGAGGCACATAAACTATGTAATAGCCACTGGATACCTGCAATCTATATACCACTATGCATTAAATGAAAGCTAATTTGTAACAGCAAGAACCTTAAAACAAAGTCAGCTTAAAGCCAATCTCAGGCAAACTTCATTTCACAGGTTCTTTTATTCTTTCAATACCGTTATGTATCCATTTAACGAAGCAAAGAAATCATTTCACTTATTCTAAGCCGAGAGCAAATTGAGATACCTGCACAACACTGAGAGTACTTAACACAATTTCCCACTCTATAGCAAGTATTAAGTGTACTAATTTAGGACTTTCCTGGTCCCCTGACACACAGTGGCTAAAAAACAGGAACGTGGTGACTTTAGGTGGAGAATGTGAAAATCTGACCCATATACTGTAACTCACTTTGCAGAGCATCATTTCTATTCACTCTTTCACTTGCCTTTTCTGAATTTCCTTGTCTCCTTTCTCTTTTTTACTTTCTGAGAAACAATTTTTCTAACTTATCTGATATTCCATGGAATTCTGTTCCTAACATGCATCCTTCTGTTATCTTTCTGTAATTAAGTTTCAATTCCTTCATTAAAATACTAGCAAATTGTAAACTCAGCTGATCTCCTTCACCTTTAAACTCCATGCCAGATCACTTCTACTTAGTCCTTGAACAATGAATAATAGCCTGCTATAGAGAGCATATTCTACCAATAAAATTATCCCATATTTTTCAAGTGATTACTATATAAGGTGCTTAGTAAATTCATTCATTCATAAACAAAACAAAAGTTACTGAGTGCCAATACATGTGGGTTGTGACCCCTGAAAATACATCCTGCATATCAGATATTTACATTACGATTCATAACAGTAGGAAAATTACAGTTATGAAGTAGCAATGAAAATAACTTTATGGTTGGGGGTCACCACAACATGAGGAACTGTATTAAAGGGTCGCGGCATTAGGAAGGTTGAGAACCACTGTGCTAGGCACTGTTCTAGGCATGGGGAATACAGCAGCAAACAAAATTCTAAATCCCCACCTTCAGGTGGTTCCTATTTTAGTGGAGGGAAACCATTAATAAAGAAAATAAGTAAAATACATACCTTGCTAGATAGGAAAGTGTTACATGAAAAATTAAAAGGGGGAAAAACCAAGATGGCGGCATAGGTAAACACCAGAAATTGCTGCCTCACACAACTACTTCAAAAATACAACTAGTGCTCGCTTCGGCAGCACATATACTAAAATTGGAACGATACAGAGAAGATTAGCATGGCCCCTGCGCAAGATGACATGCAAATTCGTGAAGCGTTCCATATTATAAAAAAAAAAAAAATACAACTAAAAGACAAAACGGACATCATCCAGAACTACAGGAAGGCTGGCTGAGTGGAAATTCTACAACTAGAAGGAAAGAGAAAAGCACACTGAGACTCAGAGGAGGTGCGGAAGTAAAGTACAGTGGTACGGAGGCGCACGTGGAAAGGGCTGAGGACGCGGTTGTCTTTTTCAATCGGGAGGGAGTCTCAAGCTCCCAACTGCTCTGAACTCCAGTTCTGGGCGAGTCTATGGGGACCCAGACTCATACAGGGAGAAACTGGACTGTCTGGCATCGGTTGCAACTTGAGGGCGGCTTTCTCTCAGAGGTGCTTGCAGTGATTACCGGGACACTGAGACATGGGGCCCCTTAGGGTAGGACTGAGGATCAGCCGTAGCTGTTTGCTCCACCCTGTTGATTCCCTGAGACCCCACCCCACCCAGGCTTTTGCATATGAAAGGCTGGGCCCTTTGCAATCTGAAAATTACCTAAGAAACTGCAGCTGGGTCAGAGAGACCCAGAACTTCCAAAAGAAGGCCCAAGGCCCCACAGCAGCTTGCATTGCTTCACAGCTGGGCCTCATCTGGGCACCTCCAAAACCCAAACAAGGAAGAGGAACCTGCAGATCTCTCCATAGCTCCTGCTGGGTAGCCTCAGGCAGAGGCTAAATTAGCACCTCCTTAGAGATCCAAGAGCCAGTGTACCCAGTGGTCAGAGTGGGACCATCCAGATTACAACTCCTCAGATCCATAAGGGACACACTCAGGGGGCAGACTCAGTGAGCACCAAAGCCCCACTGAAGCAAGTCTCGCCCCTAAGGGTGTCTCCAGCACAGAAGTTCTCCCACTGTAGACACAGCTGATTCTCACAGCCAATTGGTCTGGAGGTCAATTCCTCCCAGTGATACTACAACAATCAAGGCTTAACTACAACAAGACTGTGCACAAAACTCACAAAGGGGTGCACCAAGTGTGTCCACCCCAGGTAATTGGGGAGGCTGAGCCACTGGGCCCTATAGGACACCTAGCACGGAAAGCTACTCTATCAACAAAGGGAAGCCGAAACCGGTTTGGCTCAGTGGATAGAGCATCAGCCTGCAGACTGAAAAGTCCCAGGTTCGCTTCCGGTCAAGGGCATGTACCTGGGTTGCGGGCACATCCCCAGTAGGAGATGTGCAGGAGGCAGCTGATCGATGTTTCTCTCTCATCGATGTTTCTAACTCTCTATCTCTCTTCCTTCCTCTCTGTAAAAAATCAATAAAATATATTAAAAAAAAACAAAACAAAAAAACAAAGGGAAGCATAAAAAATGTGGAGACAAAGAAACAGGTCATAAATGACAGAAATGGAGGAAAGCAAACTACTGGATATATAGAGTTCAAAACCACACTTATAAGGTTTTTCAAGAATTTTCTAGAAACTGCTGATAAACTTAGTGAGACCCTCAAGAATTCTAGTGAGACCTTTGAGGATATGAAAAAGGACCAACTAAAAATTAAGCATACACTAACTGAAATAAAGAATATTATACAGAGTTCCAACAGCAGACTAGAGGATCGCAAGAATCAAGTCAAAGATTTGAAATACAAAGAAGCAAAAAACACCCAACCAGAAAAACAAAAAGAAAAAAGAATCCAAAAATATGAAGATAGTATAAGGAGCCTCTGGGACAACTTCAAGTGTACCGACATCCGAATTATGGGGGTGCCAGAAGAAGAGAGAGAGCAAGATATTGAAAACCTATTTGAAGAAATAATGACAGAAAACTTCCCCTACCTGGTGAAAGAAATAGACTTACAAGTCCAGGAAGCGCAGAGAACCCCAAACAAAAGGAATCCAAAGAGGACCACACCAAGACACATCATAATTAAAATGCCAAGAGCAAAAGACAAAGAGAGAATCTTAAAAGCAGCAAGAGAAAAACACTCAGTTACCTACAAGGGAGTACCCATACGACTGTCAGCTGATTTCTCAACAGAAACTATGCAGGCCAGAAGGGAGTGGCAAGAAATATTCAAAGTGATGAATACCAAGAACCTGCAACCAAGATTACTTTATCCAGCAAAGCTATCATTCAGAATTGAAGGTCAGATAAAGAGCTTCACAGATAAGAAAAAGCTAAAGGAGTTCATCACCACCAAACCAGTATTATATGAAATGCTGAAAGGTATCCTTTAAGAAGAGGAAGAAGAAAACGGTAAAGATACAAATTATGAACAACAAATACACATCTATCAACAAGTGAATCTAAAAATCAAGTGAATAAACTGGTGAATATAATAGAATCAGGGACATAGAAAGGGAGTGGACTGATTATTCTCGGGGGGGGGAGGTTGTAGGGGGTGCGGGAAGAGACTGGACAAAAATCGTACACCTATGGATGAGGACAGTGGGGAGGGGGTAAGAGCAGAGGGAGGGGTGGGAACTGGGTGGAGGGGAGCTATGGGGGGAAAAAGAGGAACAACTGTAATAATCTGAACAATAAAGATTTAATAATTATAAAAAAACAACAAAAAAAAAGAAAAATTAAAAGGGGATTATGAATGGGGAAAGCTGTAACTTTAAGGAAACGTGGTAGAGAAGTCTTCATATATGAGTAAAAACCAGTAAAGAGGTTGTCATGAACAATGGGAAGAAGGTGAAGGAGAGAAGCAATCACGCAGTCACCTGAGAAAAATTTCTAAGCAGAGGAAATAGCAAAAATTAAGGTTCTAAGGCAGGAACATAGCTAGGAACAGCAAAGAGGTCAGTGGGCCTGGAACAGAATGAGCAATAGGAAGAGAGCAGCAAATCAGGTTAAAGAGGGGCCAGAGGCATACTGTGTAGGGCCCCGTAGGTTACTGTAATGTCTGTGGCTTCTACTCTGAGTGAAATGAGAAGCATTGGGGGTTTTGAGCACAGCAGTGACAGTCTGATTTAAACTGTATTAAGGACACCCGGCCCTGGCCAGTGTGGACAGTTTGATTCCTGGTCAGGGCACAATGTTGGGTTGTGGGTTCAATCCCCAGTGGGGGTGTGTGGGGGAGGCAGTTAATGTTTCCTTCTCACATCAATGTTTCTCTCTCTTCTTCTCACTCTAAAAATCAATAAGAATATATTCAAACAAATCACCCAGGCAATGAGTTGGTAAGAGACTGAAGGTTAAACAAGGGTATAATCAAGGAGATCAGTTAAGATACTACTACAAAATATAAACAAGAAATGTTGTGAATAGCAGGAGGGTAAAAAGTAGTCAAATCCTGGAAATACTTTTAGGGTAGAGTTGAAAGGATATGGAGCATCAGAGAAAGAGGGAAGTCATGAATTACAAGGTTTTTCTCCCGAGCAATTGGAAGAATGGCGTTCCCTTAACTAAGATAGGAAAAACACAAGCGGAAGTAAGAGATCAGGACCTTAATCTTGGACATGTTAAGTCTGAGATATTTATGTATTTTAGTGGAGCTGGCAAATGGGCAATTGGAAATCTGAGTCTGGAGTGTAGGAGTCAAGTCTAGAGTCAGAGAATTGAAAGTCATCTATATATATAAAAGCCTAAGCAACCAGAATGCCGGAACGACCAGAACGACCAGTCGCTATGATGTACACTGACCACCAGGGGGAAGACGCTCAATGCAGGAATTAACCCCTGGTGGTCAGTGCGCTCCCACAGCCAACCTCCCATTGCCAGCCAACCTCCCGCAGTCCCTCCCCCCGTCCAGCAGGCTCTGGTCGGCAGCTGGCAGCCCACAGCCAGCAGGAAGGCCCTGGCCAGCCCTAATCGCCGGCCAGGCCTAGGGACCCCACCCATGCACGAATTTTGTGCACGGGGCCTCTAGTCAGTTTATAAATGGTATTTAAGCCCAGCTTGTGTGGCTCAGTGGTTGAGCATTGACCCATGAACCAAGAGGTCACTGGTTTGATTCCTGGTCAAGGCACATGCCTGGGTTTTGGGCTCAATCCCCAGTAAGGGGTATGCAGGAAGCAGCCAATCGATGATGTTTCTCTCTCATTAATGTTTCTACCTTCCTCTCCTTTCCTCTCTCTCTAAAAATAAATAAAAATAAAAAATTATAAAAGGTATTTAAGACCATGTATCTGGATAAGCTCACCAAGGGAGTGTAGACAGAACACAGAATAGGTCTAAGAACTGAGCCCAAATACTTGATGTTTCTCTGTCTCTCCACTTCCCTCCCACTCTCTAAAAATCAATGGAAAAATAATCTCAGTTGCCCTAGCCGGTTTGACTCACTGGATAGAGCGTCGGCCTGGGGACGGAAGAGTCCCAGGTTTGATTCTGGTCAAGGGCATGTACCTTGATTGCAGGCACAACCCCAGTAGGGGGTGTGCAGGAGGCAGCTGATCGATGCTTCTCTCTCATCAATGTTTCTAACTCTCTATCCCTCTCCCTTCCTCTCTGTAAAAAATCAATAAAATATATTTTAAAAAAATAATCTCAGTTGAGGATTAACAAAAAAATAAAAAATAATTAAAAATAAAGTAGAACAACAAATTAATGTTTCTCTCTCTAAAATAAATAAAAATGTAATTAATAAATAAGAGATTATAATATTATAATACAAATTATGCTTTCCTTCGTTTTTCATGTCTACTTTTAATAAATAAAAAATCAGGTAGTGTTCTGGTAAAACACCAGATAATCCCATTTTATTGGTTTTTTGTTTGGTTTTTAAGACTAGGACAATTGAGAATTTTGGCACTATTCTTCTTTTGGGTTGTATATAATTGGGTTTTATTAGATAAAAAAGGCTTATAGCACATAAAAAGCACTATCTGATGGAACTAGAAAACTGAAAGAGTGCAGGTAGTTGTTTATAAGGATAAAAGAATTTAACACTTGAATATCATATAATTTCGATATTTTAAAAATATTATAAATACTTTCACAGCTGACTAACAGAACATATGTTTAATCATTTAATGTTAATGGACAGCTTTTAGAACAATGGGTCAGACATTTCATGAAGAACTCAATTCAGAAAGCCTGAGCATCCTAGGGAATAATTGACATTTAAAGTTATGTGACTAGCAGAGGGCAGAGATCAGTCTAAGTACAGTGTGTCCTACGACAGGATGTGTTACCTACTCAGTAATCATGGCAAGTAAAGAGGCAGGAAGACAGATGACTTTAATTCCAAATCAGAGCATCACATCAACAGAATTCTTAGAAGAAAGATGAAAACAGTGAATGGTTTGCTAACAAAATGAAGTGGAATGATGCTAATGCAGATGAATGGCCTACTTACAGCTCGTTACATTTCTACTGTATATAAAATAAAAAGGGAAGGCTTGCCAATTTGTATTTTAAGATTTAAAAGACGCTACCCCCCAAAAATCTGCTCCTCTTCAAATTCTTCTCCGAACAATGGCCATCTCCACCCTAAAATTAGAAACCAAGCCAGTAAGAACCAGAGATAAGAATGTAAATATATATTGCCAAAACTTTACCTATTAATGTTAAATTATATGTAACAACATATTCTATTAAACTACTAAATGATAAACATGCTGGTCAAGCCAGAAGATTTGCTTCAATGCTTTGCTCAACTTCCATCCTTATTAAACACAACCTTCATGATATGTTTAAATGCTGTTCCCGAATGTTCAGCGTAGAAGCAAACCCATGTTTCATTCTTATCAAATATATTTGTTTGCTCAGAAATATTTGGTGCTCCCAGACATTGGGATCTTATTTTACATTAAAAAAATTTTCCTTCTGTAATTACAAAGTTTTGAGCCTAAGCTAAGAATGACCCCTAATCAAACATGACTGAGATAATGAATGTATCATTAAAATTATATGACTTGCCCGGCTGGTGTTGCTCAGTGGATTGAGCATGATCCCGTGCACCAAGAGGTCACTGGTTCGATTCCCAGTCAGGGCACATGATCCGGTTTCAGGTTTGGGGTTTGATCCCCAATTGGGAGGTGCAAGAGGCAGCCAATCTATGTTTCTCTCTCATCAATGTTTCTATTTCTCTCTCCCTCTCCCTTCCTCTCTCTCTAAAATAAATAAAGACATTAAAAAATAAAAATAAATAAATTAATTAAAATTATATGATTTAATATAAGCTGTAGTTTTATTAGGATGTACCAGTCAGGCAGTTTTTATATATATATAATTTAATGTTCAAATTAAGAAAACATAAATAATTTAAAGATTAATAAATTTAAAAACAAATTTAGGTGACTATA
>NW_005871076.1:9742010-9895319 GCF_000147115.1 Myotis lucifugus | reverse complement strand
ATGTGTATATATATATATATATATATATATATATATATATATATATCTACACAGAATTTATTATATATTTGTAGAATTATCTAGTAGCATTTTTTGCATGTAATATTAAAAAAAAGGATTTTTTAAAAACCATACAGTGATTCTGGGATTCCCTGAATTTTCAGCTGCTGCCTTTTCTATTCTGCATCTGGCAGGTTCTTCTTCCTTTCAGTTTGTGCATTTCCTATATTCTAAAAAGTAAATAGAAACAAGGACCTTAATTGAGGAAATGGTGAGTCTTTGGCTAAGGAAATATAGCCACAGATAAGTACTTGTACTTTGCACCTGGAGGCTGTTTCATAAGGTTCAGGGAGACTATCTAGCAAAGTATCCTCATTATCATCATGAAACAGAACTGAAGGTAATTTTTGTATGGGCTTGATCTCCAGCAGGGGGCATGCAGGAGGCAACCCTCTCATAACAATGTTTTTTTCTTTTCCTCTCCCTTCCTCTTTCTAAAAATCAGTGAACTATTATTTTTTAAATGTAATCAGGTGTTTTTTTTTTTTAAATAAGAAACTGGGATAACAAAGTTGCTGACCTCCCGAAAATAGAAGGCTAACTATGTGATTTAATTCAGTGGGTGCTCTGCACAATCCCCTTCTTTCAAAAGAATACGTTTAGAGAGTATTCATTTGGATGTTTAGGGCTTCAGATTTCCAAATAAAATTCAAGACTCTCTCTGGTGGGTCGGGGCTGGGACATTTCAACAAGATTATCTGATAGCTAGCTAAGAGCAAATATTTGTGAAAATAGGACAGCAGGTAGACAGAAGGTATTCGAGAACAAATTGGAGGGGAAAAAAAAACAGGAAGTGGCCAGTATAACCATAAGTTTATACCATTATTCATTTCCTCTGGCATAGGTTACTTGTCCAATGCTTGGTAATACACATAACACATACTCCTTTCCCTGAATACAATATTCTAATCACTTCAACATTCAAATAAAGGCTGGTATTCATTACCCTCCCCCGCAAAAAAGTTATAAAACCTTTAGTAAGTAGTTATTCTGGAAATATATATATATCTGTTTCTCAACTTCAAAGATTACAGAATTTTAAATTTTTACATAACTTTTCAATGATAATAATTAAATTTACACACCAAGTCAAGGATTCTAAACAGCATTCTTCAGTTAAATCTATAAACAAAAAATGTTTTACCTCTTGTTTTTCTTGATTTTGGTCCACATTAAGTAAAGTTGGTATTTTAGATGAATCTGTTTTCTTTGATTCCTTCTTCGGCACTTTTATCTGTTTAACTTTTGCAAAAATATATACAACAATGACAACTTATTATTCTTCATGAAAATTTTACTTTCCTTTTTAAGAGTTTCAAATGGAAATTCTGATGCCCACTTAAGTCAGTTCCTCACTTTATTGAAAAGGAACTGAACAAATTATAAGTTGTAATGGTAAAATGCACCAGTCATAAATTATTTGTTTTATAACTTTACAAGTAATATATCATTAAAAGAATACATGTATTTTTTTAAATTCTGAGTATAACTGTCAAATGGATCAGATAATTCCTCTTGAACTGTACAAGTACTATATTCTTGTTATTATATTAAGTTTTCACAAGGTGTCACTGTTCTTCAAAGAACATAACATTTACTCTGCCAAAAATGAGTTTCATTTTAAGAAATCAATACCTGTTAAAAATCTTAATCTACTAATTCCGTGAATTCCTGAAGCTCATATATAATTCCTGCCATTATATGGGCAAATAATCATGGGTAAACATAGGAAATTGATTTGTTCCAGATCATATACTGAACCAAAACCACCTTCTTCAAATACTGTTCTTAACATTTCAACAATACTAAGCTAATAAACTATTTAACTTCTAAAGTTTTCTTAACCTTTCTTTAAAATTTTCTCATTTAAGTCTCACCCTTTATTTGATGATGGGGGGTGAGGAGAGGGCATCTTCATCTGCTGAAAATATTTTTCACAGTAATTTACTATTTTCTACCTAAATCACACTATAACATGCAAGTTATGTTAGAAAAAAGGTTTTGTGAAAGATAACATTGGGAGATTTGTAATTCTATGCAAAAATTATGTACCTTCCGTTCTTTTCATCTCATTTGATTGTATTATGAAAGGCAATTTTGGGAAATGGAATTCTTTCCTGTCAGATCTGGAAAAATTCAGCTTCCTTTTATTTCCACTTGCCATTTGGTCACTTTGACTTGTCCGCTCACTAAATACACCTTTCTCCATTTGGTTCTAAACAAACAAATAAGCAAGAGTTAATTTGAAGAAAAATGTGTAACTATTCAATGACAAGCCTAGAATTATTAGCCATTCAGATGGTATAAGGCAGTGGTCGGCAAACTGCGGCTCTTTGGCCCCTTGAGTGTGGCTCTTCCACAAAATACTGACTTCTGCGCATGGGCCACGAAGTTTCAATCGCACTGTACGTGCGCGCCCGCACGTGGTATTTTGTGGAAGAGCCACACTCAAGGGGCCAAAGAGCCATATGTGGCTCGCGAGCCGCAGTTTGCTGACCACTGGTATAAGGTATGCATAGCAATGCCTTCTAAAAGAGAATACCAATAAATATATAAACAGATTAAAGTTCAATAAAAGTTTCATAAAGCAACATTATTTTTAGCATATTGAATATTCTGAGAATAATAGTCTTGATCATGAGAACCACAATCTTAACTTTTAATTTTTAATCCTATTCATTATACTCTGACTTTGGACAAATTGCTTCAATTCATTTTATTAAAAATTTACTTTTCTAGCCCTCACCAGTGTGGCTCAGTTGGTTCAGCATCATCCCATGCACCAAAAGATAGCAGGTTCAATTCCCAGTCAGGGCACATGCCCATGTGGTGGGTTCAATCCCCTGTAAGGGTGTATATAGGAGGCAACCGATCAATGTTTCTCTTTTTCTCCCTCTTCCTTCTTCTCTCTCTAAAATAAATAAAAACATATTGTTATTTTTTAAAATTATTTTCAATTTAAAAATAATGTGCTCTGGACACTGGGAAAACCCAAAAGGAAAATAAATTACTTGTGAACTCAGCATTCTGGAAAACCTTTTATGTTTTCTGATGTTGCTCATTTGACAACAGATGATAAAAACTTTCCTAGGTTACTGAACTGTCTGGCTTCAAGGTGAGGGCTGAAGGAGCAGCTTTCTCCCAGACTCAAGTGCTGGCAGAGGCCATTGTTCCTCTGCCCATTCCCCCCAGAGCTGGTGGCCGACTCCACATCTGAGTCTCCATCAATCTAGCTAACTAACATGTTTCCCCAGCCCTGATGATTCCCTGAAATCCCACTGCACCCAGTTTGTAGGCATACAAGTCCAGTGGTTTTTCCATATAAACAGCCTCTCTTGCCTCATGCTTCAGACTTTCCTAAAATCTCACAAACAAGTAGCATCTGGCCTCTGTGTACCCCATATCTTTGCTAAGTGGCCCCACGCCTGACACTAGTAGCAGCCAGCCTCAGATCACAGCTTGGCTTCCCCTGGGCACCTCTAAGCTCAGCATAAATAACAGCCATTGGCAGATTGCTTTATAGCTCATGCTGGGTGGCCCCAGGCAGGGCACAGGTGGTGGCTGACCCAGTGGATAGCTTCAGACCACACCAGATTACAACCCAACCACCTCCATTAGTGACACACTCAAGGGGCAGATTCAGTGGGCATCAAACCCCACTGAGGCAAGTCCTTTTCCCTTAGTTTCAGCTGGTCCTAGAAGCTGATTGGCTTGGGAAGTCAATTTCTCCCAGTGATGTGCCAACAGCAATCAAGGCTCAACTACAACAGGACATTGCACACAGCCCACCGGGGGCGCACCTAGAGCGCAAAGCTTGGGTGACTGGGGAGGCTTCACCAATGGGCCCTATAGGACACCTACCAAACAAGGCCACTCTACCAAGTCCAGGAGACATGGCAGCTCTACCTAATACATAGAATCAAACACAGGGAAGCAGCCAAAATAAGGAGACAAAGAAATAGGTCCCAAATGAAAGAACAGGAGAAATCTCCAGAAAAAGAACTAAATAAAATGGAGGCAAGCAAACTACCAGATACAGAGTTCAAAACAATGGTTATAAGGATACTCAAGAAACTTAGTGAGAACTTCAACAGCATAAAAGATAATATGAAAACCATAAAAAAGAGCTGATCAGAAATTAAGGATACACTAACTGAAATGAAGAATAAATGACAGGGAATCAACAGTAGAGTAGATGAAGCAGAGAATCAAATCAATTACTTAGAATATAAGGGAGCAGAAAACAACCAAATAGAATAGCAAAAAGAAAAAAGAATCCAATGAAATTAGGATAGTGTAAGAAGCCTTTGGGACAACTTCAAACACACCAACATTTGCATCATGATGATGGAAAACTTTCCTAACCTGGCAAAGAAAACAGACATACAAGTCCAGGAAGCACAGAGTCCCATACAAGATGAACCCAAAGAGGCCCACACCAAGATACATCATAACAAAAATGCCAAAGGTTAAAGACAAAGAGAGAATCTTAAAAGCAGCAAGATAAAAGCAGTTAGTAACCTACAAGGGAGCTCCCATAGGATTGTCAACTAAGTTCTCAACAGAAACTTTGCAGGCCAGAAGTGATTGGCACAAAATATTCAAAGTGATGAAAAGCAATGACCTAAAATCAGGATTACTCTACCTAGCAAAGCTATCATTTATAATCAAAGGACAGATAAAGAGCTTCCCAGACAAGAAAAATTAAAGGAGTTCATCACCACCAATTCAGTATTATATGAAATATTCAAGGGTCTTCGTGAAAATGGAAATAAAACAAAAAAAGCTGGGGTAAAATACTTATACCAGAAGAAATAGACTTTAAAACAAAGCCAAAACAAGAGACAAAGACCCAGCAACTCCACCTCTGGGTATTTATCCAAAAAACCCCAAAACACTAAATCGAAGACATATACATTCATGTTGTTTTTTTATTACACTTTAAAAATATATATATATATATATATTTTAATATATTTTTTATTGATTTTAGAGAGGAAGGAAGAGGGAGAGAAAGAGAGAGAGAAACATCAATGACAAGAAAGAATGATTGATTGACTGCCTCCTGCACGCCCCACACTTGGGATCCAGCCCACAACTTGGGCATGTGCCCTGACCCTGAATTGAATCATGACCTCCTGGTTCATAGGTCAAAACTCAACCACTGAGCCATGCATGCCAGGCATTCATATGTTTATTGCAGCATTATTTACAATAGCCAAGATATGGAAGCAATCTAAGTGTCCATCAATAGATGAGTGGATAAAAAAGAAATGGTGCATGCTGGCTGGTGTGTTCAGTGGTTAGAGTACAAGCCTGTGCACCGAGGGGTCATGGGTTGGATTCCTGGTCAAGGGCACACACCTGAGTTTCAGACTTGACCCCAGCTCTGGTCGGGGTGCATGCAGGAGGCAACCAATCAATGTGTCTCTCTCACACCCTTCTCTCTCTCTCTCTCTCTCTCTCTCTCTCTCTCTCTCTCTCTTAGATAAATGTCTAATCAAGATACATGCCCTTGACCAAAATTGAACCTGGGACCCTTCAGTCCGCAGGCTGACGCTCTATCCACTGAGCCAAACTGGTTAGGGCAAGTCTTGTGACTTTTAAAGGTGAAACATTTAACACCCCCTCCCCCAAATAACACACTGAATACACAAATCACATTAAAAGAAATTAACTAAAATTGTGAAGGCACTAAGGAAATGATGGCCTATTTTCATCTCAGGAGGGGGAAAAAGGAAACTAAAAGTACATTTTAATAAATATTAGTGTCCCAGAGATGGAGAAAAGGGCAAGGGGACCAGTTAGAGGGATAATGTTGAAAGAGGCCATAATTTAATGACTAGCTTCTTGCCTTACTTGAGTAGGACCTGTATCCTCTTGCCTGTTATTAGTCATAACGTGTCCAATAGATTGTGAGGAAGTATGTCTCTTTTTTGCTCTTTCAGTTAACCTATTATTTAAAAACAAGTAAATAGTTATTAGAACTCCCCAGAAGTGCTTCTGTTTTGAGTAAGTTATACCATGGAAGTCTAGTTAGAACACTGAGTGCCAAAATGCAATTGTCAGTCTTTAAGTGCTCACTGCTCTAAGTAGAGAGGTGAAAACAGAGAGGAGAACAGCTCCGTTATGGCTAACATCAGTGGTAACAACCATATTGTAGGGTTATTCCAATTGGCCCACTTGGTCCCTTCTATCTGATCTGAACCTGGGTCTTTGAATTTCTGGGTTTCTGAATTTCTGAACTTGCTGTCCAAAGCTGGTTTACAACCATGGTTATTGCAGCAATCGTTTTTGGGTCATCTCAAGAACAACTGAGCTCTTGCTGTCTGTAACCTGCTGAACCTTTCGACTGGCACAGACATGTCCACATAGACAGGTCCACTTGCCCACCTCTGCAGAGCACTAAGTTTCCCAGCATATAGCCCAAATCAGTCTGGCAGGATCAGCTTGGGATATTGAACCTAGTCTCCTTCCTCATCTAGATATATTGTAGTTTCCCTAAATTTAGAACTGATGCCTTACTAGACAGACCCTGCCATCCATCACACTGCCCTTGATTAACAGACTGATGCACCGTTCTCTGAATCTGTATTAGTAGCTAAAACTAGCCCAATATGTTGGTTTACTCCCAAAATATTTGACCTTGAAAGACTATTTGACTATAAAAGGTTATTCTCAACCATCCTCTCTCCATTTAGAGAATTCTCTCTGATACAGAAATAAAGCTTACTTTGTTATACCAAGGCAGGTCAATACCAGGACTTAGGTCATAGCACCTTTTTTTCCTCTCCAAATGAGAAGAAATGTTTCTAAGGTTTTGTGTGTTTTTTTTTTGTGTGTGTTTAGTTTTTGTTTATTTGATTGTTTGTTGGAAAATTGAGGCTTTTCCAAAAAGCATTAGTGAAAAATTAAACTTCTGGATAGCCAAGAAAAGTTAATTTCTTCTACAGTATTTATAAGAAGGACTCAGTAATGGGCCATTGTATGATTATAATTTCAATGTGTCTTCAAATTCAGTTTACATACAGATACTATGAATCTGATTCTTTGAATACTATTATATAGGAACATTATATTACTTAGGTCCATTTCCTTCTGTCTCTTTTCTGTTAGAACTCACCTTGAATTGGAGTGGGAGAGATTTGAATTGAGATTGGAAGCCATCAGGTTACTGCTAGTTAGGTTGATGGGTGGCATCATCATATTACCTCCAGCATGTGGACTGTCTTTCATGCCAGTAGAGTTAGTGCTGGGATTGGCAGGGTTTGGTGGTTCATTGATTACAGATTTTACATTTTGAGACACAGTATGAGCATTTTCAATTGCATCTGACTGACCATGTCCACTTTCATACTCTGTCTTTTTTGGTTCTAAGGTATCTACTTTTCCTCCTTTGACTTTAATAACTCTGGTTTTTATTTCCTTGGGCTTTTTCTCTTTTTCCATTTCCTGGAATAGATACATCCAAAATCTGAGTCTGTAATTTTTATCGTTAGTGTGCTAACTATAATGTTACTGGCTAAAAAGAAAAACAGTTTTTACCTTTCCCAAAACTGAAGTTCGTAGAAGTGTATCAGTATGCATTGTTTTTCTTTCATCTTTCATAAGTTCATTTTCTTTAGAATTCTCCTTTGACTTTATGAATGAATTGACTTTTGCTTCTTGTAGTAATTTAGCTCTTAGTTCTGGTATGAATCTGATAAAACAAGCAATATTAACCAATAATCTTTTTATTTATGTAGATAATTTTATCTTTAATAGACCATTTAATCAATTAATTTACATTTTAACCACAGAATAAATAAGTAATCAAGAATGCATGCCCAGCCCTAGCCAGTTTGGCTCAGTGGATAGAGCGTCGGCCTGCGGACTGAAGGGTCCCAGGTTCGATTCCAGTTAAGGGCATATGCCTAGGTTGTGGGCTCAATCCCCAGTGGGGGGCATGCAGGAGGCAGCCAATCAGTGATTCTCTCTTATCATTAATGTTTCTATCTCTCTCTCCCTCTTCCTTCCTCTCTGAAATCAATAAAAATATATTTTTTTAAAAAGAGCAAGCATTCTTGTTAAAAAAAAAAATGCATGCCCAAAATGGCCCAATATTTATTTACCTAATACAAATTGCTTCCTGGTAAAGACCCATCTTTCAATTTTTCCATGGGAGTCCTATATAATAAAAGGGTAATATGCAAATTGACCCTAACAGCAGAATGACTGGGAATGACTGGTCACTATGACACACACTGACCACCAGGGGGGAGATGCTCAATGTAGGAGCTGCCCCCGATAGTCAGTGCACTCCCACAGGGGAAGCTCTGCTCAGCCACAAGCCAGGCTGACGGCTGCCAGCACAGTGGTGGTGGCAGGAGCCTCTCCCGCCTCCTCAGCAACGCTAAGGATGTCCGACTGCAGCTTAGGCCTGCTCCCCGCTGGCAAGTGGACATCCCCTGAGGGCTCCCGGGTTGCCAGAGAAATGCCTGACTGCCAGTTTAGGCCTGATCCTTCGGGGAGCGGGCCTAAGCCAGCAGGTGGACATCCCTCGAGGGGTTCCAGACTGCAAGAGGGCACAGGTCGGGCTGAGCCCTCCCCCCCCCAGTGCACAAATTTTGTGCACCGGGCCTCTAGTTTACTATATAAAACTTTTACAGCAAGAACCAAGATGGCAGCATAGGTAACTGCCTGTACTCACCACCTCCTACAATCACATCAAAATTACAACTAAAATACAGAACAAATATTATTCAGAATCACCTGAAAGCTGGCTGAATAGAAGTCCTACAACTAGAGAAGTAAAGAAGAAAGCACATTGAGACTAGTAAGAGGGGCAGAGGTGGGGAACAGGCTGGTCAGACACCCACATGTGCCATTTTTTGAATCATGAGGCTGTCCATGAGGAGCAAGGGATCCCAGCCCCACACCAGACCCCAGCTCAGGGTTCCAGGGCTGGGAAGAAAAGTGTCCGAAACTATGGGCCGTAAAAACCAGCAGGGATTGTGGCTGAGGGAATCGGAGGTTACTGGGATCCCAGGTGTTCCCCTTAAAGAGCCTGCACACAAACTTACCTGGTCCCTCTTCTTCTGAGCTCCAGCACCAGGGGGACCCAGACACATACGGGGAGGACCTGGATTATCTAGCATCGGGGCAGGAACTCAGGGGCAGCTTTCTCCCAGATGGGTTTGCTACAGGGGTCATCATTCCTGTGCTGGGACCTCCCCTGTTTCAGGGCTGACTGACAGCCATGTCTGAGTCTCCATTAGCCTGGAGCACACTGTTTGCTCCACCCTGGGGATTCCCTGAGACCTTGCCCCATCCATTTTGCAGCCCCAACCAAGCTGTTTACAGCAGCTTTTCCATATGAATGGCCTGTCCTGGCTCAGGCTTCAGACTTTGCTAAAATCTCTCAAAAAAGCTTCAGCTGATGACAGCTTGCCCCAAACCTATCAATAAAAGGCCTAAGACCCAGCACTAGCACCAGCCTGCCTCGCTTCACAGCTGGGCCTCATCTGGGCCTCCAAGCCCAATACAAATAGCAAATAGCAGCCATCTGAAGATCCCTTTGTAGCTCCTGACAGGTGGCCCCAGGCAGTGGCTGACTGCACCTTCCTGGAGGCCCTAGAGCCAGTGCAGCTTCAGGCCATAGCAGATTACAAATCTACACATCCACAAGCAACACACTCAAGAGGCAGACTCGGTGCGTACCAAAGCCCCACTGAAGCAAATCCTGCTCCATAGGGGTGTTTCCTACACAACAATTCTCCCACCTTAGTTACAGCTCATCCTCACAGCCAATTGACCTGGAGGTCAACTTCTCCCAGTGATGCCAACAGCAATCAAGACTCAACTACAAGACTGTGCACATAGCCCACATAGGGGCACACCTAGAGTGTCCAGCTCAGGTGACTGGGAGGTTAAGCCACTGGGCCCAACAGGACACCTACTACACAAGGCCACTCTACCAATTCTAGAAGACACAGAAGCTCTACTTAATACATAAAAATAAACAAAACAAGCAGCCAAAATGTGGAGACAAAGAAACATATCACATAGGGAGGAAAAGAAATGGAAGCAAGCAAATTACTGAAGACTGGGGTGTGTGTGGGAGGCAGCCAATGGATGATTCTCTTATCATTGATGTTTCTATCTCTCCCTCTCCCTTCCTCTCTGAAATCAACAAAAATGTATTTTTTAAAATGCCAAGGGTTAAAGACAAAGAGAGAATCTTAAAAGCAGTTAGTTACTTACAAGGGAGTGTCCATGAGATTGTCAGCTGATTTCTGAACAGAAATTTTGCAGGCCAGAAGGGAATGGCAATAAATAGTCAAAGTGATGAATAGTAAGGAGCTACAACCAAGATTACTCTACCCAGCAAAGCTCTCATTTAGAATCGAGTGTCAGATAAAGAGCTTTACAAACAAGAAAAAACTGAAGGAGTTCATCACCACCAAACCTGAAATGTTGAAGGGGATTCTTTAAGAGGAAGAGAAAGAAGAAGGAGGAGGAGGAGGAAGTGGATGAGAAGGGGGAGGAGGGGGAGGAGGAGGAGAAGGGAAGATGAAGAAGGCTCAAAAATATGAACAATAAAATGGCAACAAATACATATCTATAACAATTTAAATCTAAAAAATCAAAATAAATGAACAAGAAATCTAATGAAAAAAATAAACTGGTGCATAAAATAGAATCAGAGGCATGGAAGCATGGAAGAGACTGATGAACCTCAGAGGGAAGGGGGAGGGGGAGCAAGAAGAGATTAACCAAAGAACTTACCTATGGACACAGACAGTAGGGCTGGGGTGGGGTGGGAACAGGGTAGAGGGGAGCAATTGGGGGGGAAGAGGGGGACATCTGTAATACTCTCAACAATAAAAATTTTAAAAAACCTTTACAAAATAGACTTAGAGAAATTAGATTTCTTTTGTGATGCAAACTTTACAAATATTGCTTTTAATTTTGATAAGTATACTATTCTTTTTAAGGAAGACTCATATCCCTTTGTCCTTTTTGTGGTTCTTTAAAGTAATAGTATTTAAAAGATAAATTGATAAGTTTCTGAAATCTTACTCTAGAAAAATATTTTCATATCCTAGCCAGTCTGGCTCAGTGGCCTGCAGACTGAAGGGTCCCAAGTTTGATTCCAGTCAAGGGCACATGCCTGGGTTGTGGGCTCAATCCCCAGTTGGGGGCATGCAGGAGGCAGCTGATCAATGATTTTTTTCTCATTACTGATGTTTCTATCTCTCTCTCCCTCTCCATTCCTCTCTGAAGTCAATATATATATAAATATTTTCATTACAAAATGTAACAGAATATCAACATTGAAGGTAGATGGTTTTAGTTTGGCCTTCTTATTTTTATTTTATATTTTTGTCTTCCTGACACTGGAACCCTGGGTTGGGGGGCTGGGACCCCTCACTACTCAGTGGGGACTTCCACAGCTGAGATATCCCTCCTGATTTTTATTTGCCACATGTGGATGTGGGACCAGCCCGTTCCGCGTCTCCGTCCCTTCTACCAGTCTCAATGTGGCTTCTTCTTTAAATCCCTATTTGTAGAACTTAAATTCAGCTATATTTCAGGCAGTTCTGAACGATGTTTGCTCTCTAATTTAGTTGTATTTTTGACCTGGTTGTGGAAGGATTTGGGTACCACATTTACCTACACTGCCATTTTGACAGGAAGTCCTATTGGTTGCTTCTTGTATATGCCCTGACTGGGAATTGAACCCACAACGTTGGCATATCGGGACAGTGCTCTAACCAACTGAGCTACCCAGTCAGGGCTATTAATCTTAATTTTAATGTATATATCAGAGATGGAAAAAAGATATATCAGAACAGGAAAAAACAGACTATTCTGAGTCAGAGCTCCAAATGGGGAAAAAATTAGAAATTACTGATTACTTATTTAATGTTATTTCTGGCCAATGATGACCATTGCAAATGTTTGTAAAGAACTTAGCACACATCCTAGGATATAGTAACTGTGTAATGAATGTTAATTTAAATTATTATCTTTGAATTTTTTTCAAAATATGGAACGCTTCACGAATTTGCGTGTCATCCTTGCGCAGGGGCCATGCTAACCTTCTCTGTATCATTCCAATTTTAGTATGTGTGCTGCTGAAGCGAGCACTGCAATTATTTTGATTATTATGACACCTGTAAGTCTACTATATAACTAATCAACATAGGAACTCAGTAAGTTTTCATTAAATTGAATTTTTCTGTTGTGTAACATTAACCTATGTAGCAATTTTCATGCTAGTAAAATTTCTTAATACAAAACACTTAGAAGTCTACATTCACTCAAAACGCTTACTTTTCAATAAATCCATCTCTAGTAAAATACTCATGATGCAAAAGATCATCAGATGATATTCTCTCAGCAGGATCAATTTGTAAACAAGCCTAGAAAATAAAAACAAGATTCTATGGTATAAATAAGCTCTTAATAGGGCTCTATGAAACAAAAGTTCAATTTATTTGACAAGAATAAAAGTAATTAATTACCCAGGGCTAATAGCATTCTTGAAAAGATGGAATTAGACCTCAGGAATATCTGACAATGAGTTCTGACCATTTATTTTCCTAAGAAATTTGTACTTGTAAAGCATTATTACAGGTTAAATGCCCTATGATTCTAGTCAAAACAGAAGCCAGTTTATTTTGGCTGGCATTTGCAGAAATTTAATTAGGTCCTATTGACTCTCTTATCAGCTTGGAAAGTACTATACATTTTAAAATTTGGTAAGAGAATAGATTTCATGTTATGTGTGTTTTACTACAATAAAATAAATTGACTCAAAAGTGAAATTGAGTGCATTATTTACTTTATAATGTGGGAATACCTAGGTCCTTAAAACTGCAACTAGCTAAACATATGTGTTTATTTTTAAAACATAATAGTAATTCATCAATAAAACTTACTAAGAAAAATGCTGAAAGGTTTGTGCAAGTCATAGCCTATTAGAGGCAGACAAATTAGTCCTTCTATGAATAATATAATTCAGAAAATTTAAAAACATGCCCTAGTTTGGAAAAGTAACATATGATACTTTGGGAAACAAACAGGCAGTTCCTTTAAAAACTACTGGCGTGGCTCAGTAGTTGAGCATCAACCTATGAACCAGGAGGTCACAGTTCAATTCCCGGTCAGAGCACACGCCCAGGTTGTGGGCTCTATCCCCAGTGTAGGGTGTGCAGGAGGGAGCCAATCAATGATTCTCTCTCATCATTGATGTTTCTCTCTCTCTCCCCCTCTCCCTTCCTCTCTGAAATCAATAAATACTTTAAAAAATTTAAACATACAGCCCTGGCCTGTGTTTCTCAGTGGTTAGAGTGCCAGCCCATGCACGGAGGGTTGTGGGTTCAATTCCTAGTCAAGGGCACGTACCCACATACCCACGTACCCACGTACCTGGATTGCAGGCTTGATCCCTGGCCCTGATTGAGGCATCTGCGGAAGGCAACCAATTGACCTTCCCTCCTTCTTTCCTTCCTTCCTTCCTTCCTTCCTTCCTTCCTTCCTTCCTTCCTTCCTTCCTTCCTCCCTCCCTCCCTTCCTTCCTTCCTTCCTTTCTGCCCCCCATATCCCCACCCCCACCCTGCTCCCTCCTTCCTTTTCACTCATCCTCATGTGAGGATTAACAACAACAAAAAAAGAGACATTGCCCTAGCTCAGTGGTCGGCAAACTGCGGCTCGCGAGCCACATGTGGCTCTTTGGCCCCTTGAGTGTGGGTCTTCCTCAAAATACCACGTGCGGGCGTGCACGTACAGTGCGATTGAAACTTCGTGGCCCTGATCGATGTCTCTCTCATCGATGTTTCTAACTCTCTATCTCTCTCCCTTCCTCTCTGTAAAAAATCAATAAAATATATTTAAAAAAAAAAAAGAAACTTCGTGGCCCATGTGCAGAAGTCGGTTTTCGGCCTGGGCGAGTCTATTTTGAAGAAGTACTGTTGATATTTGGCTCTGTTGACTAATGAGTTTGCCAACCACTGCAGCTGGTTTGGCTTAGTGGATAGAGCATCAGCCTGCGGACTGAAGGGTCCAGGGTTCAATTCCAGTCAAGGGCACATGCCTGGGTTGTGGGCTTGGTCCCCAGTGGGGGGGGCCTGCAGGAGGCAGCCAATCAACAATTCCCTCTCATCGTTGATGTTTCTATCTCTCTCTTCATCTCCCTTCCTCTCTGAAATCAATAAAAATATATTAAAAAATATATTTTAAAAAAAGAGACATTATTTCTAGTCTATTAAGTCAGCAAATATTTTTTTTAAATTATAACATCTAATGCTAGATTAAGAGTGGGAATTTATATCCAATGCTACATGAGAGAACTTGAGTATAAATCAGTAAAATCTTTCTGGAGAAAAAAATAGCAAAATACATAAAAAATTTTAAAAAGTATAAACCCTTCGCCCACTACTCACATTTTAGAAATTTATGCTAAACAAAAATAAAGCAAATTCAGAAAGACAGATATAAAAGATGTTCATTGTAGCATCTTTACCAATAGTGAAGGGGAAAAAACGTGAAAACAAATGTCCAAAATTGCAAGATCAACTAAATAAACTATGGTATTGTCATACAATGAAACACTATGCAACTACAGAAAATTGTGATGTAGTTCCAATTTGCTAACATGGTAATATGTTTATCACATTATAATGCTAAATGAAGATTAACAGGTTACATAATAGTGTGTAAAGTATGATACCTTTTAAAAAGCTTAAATTTCTCTTTTTTACATAAACCAGTAACTTAGTCATTTATTATCAAGTATTATATACTGAACATAATTATATATGCTATACTTTTATTCAACTGGCATCTCAGTAAGTTTGCTTACACCAGTATCACCACAACCACATGAGTAATGAGTTGTGCTATGATCTGGCCTTATAATGACTACAACATCACTAGACAACAGGAATTTTTCAGCTCCATTACAATCCTAACGGATCACCATATGTGCGGTCTGTGGTTGACCAAAATGTTATGTGGCACATTACTGTATATATTGCCCAATGTACTGCAATTCCCATGGCTAGAAACTGTTAGAGCTGAGGTTTACAGATACTGGGTTTGTAGCCAGAGGCAGCACTTAAAAAGCATAAATTTCTAAGCATATATTTGTTGGGCAATCTGCAAGTATCTAAACCAAAATGTTAATTGTAATATTTTCCTGGATTATGGGAGTTAGAAAAATCTTACCTTCTCTTTTTTATCATGTATTTTCTACTTTTTCTAAAATCATTATATATTGTGTGTATAATTAAAACTATGAAATAAAAAAAGAAATTAAACTGAAAATGTAGTCAAATCTGATCTTGAATAAATTCTAGTTCTCTCCAGGTACCAATAAAATATATTTTTTCCTTCAAGAATAGTCTTTAGATATTACATAAGTTTAAGTTTATCTAAATAACAGCAACATCAACAACATTTGTTGACAGCTTATTCAAGGCCCTGTGCTCAGAACATTGCCACCATTACCTCATTTAATCC
This sequence comes from Myotis lucifugus, assembly GCF_000147115.1. NCBI lineage: Eukaryota > Metazoa > Chordata > Mammalia > Chiroptera > Vespertilionidae > Myotis > Myotis lucifugus. The sequence goes on along the minus strand of NW_005871076.1, from coordinate 9,879,752 downwards.
TCTAGCCCCAGAAAATAAGTAGTTAATGTTTTACAACCCAGTAAACTGAGGCACAGAGATTAAGTGACTGGTCCAAGGTTACAGAGCTAATTAGTGATAGAACTGGGTTTTAAATGTAGTTTATGTGATTCCAGAGTCCCTTTTTATAAACACTGCACTGTACTTGCTTTGAAATCTAGATAACCACTTTTTTAAAGGGCTATACATTAGGAATAAGATACCTTAGTTGATGCTGGGAAAGAAAATTGGCTGGATAAAAAAAAATTAGTAGGAACAGTTACTTTTTACATTAAACTCTCTTACCTTTTGAACTTTGCAGTGAGTGTATAGGTATATTTATTACCTAGTTTAAAACAAAATTTAAATTTTAAAATAATTTAAAAGTGCTATAAAAATTTTTCCCTCCAATTCAAGTTGTATTTTGGCATTGGTGTGTCTCCAAACAATATTCCAACTGCAGCAGCCAAAGCCATGTAGATACCTTAGGATACCACTGTTCATAGAATAGATCCCTAACTTGGGTATTAAAAGATGGTTATAAACAGGGTAAGTCCTTAGAATATTTCTAGTCTATCCCTAATTATCATTAAAATTGGGATGAACTAAAAATAATAAACAGGATTATCCTAGAGGGCTTTCAGTTCTAATAGTCTAGGAATTTTACTTTCTCTGAGCTAAACACAAAGACAGGAATATAGTAACTTTAACAGATACCATTACTTTTACGAATCCTTTTAGAATTTCATTGAAGTAATATCCTAAAACTGTATTATAATGTATGCAAATTTCCCAGAAACAAGTCCTTAATCTCATAACATACATGAACTATATCTGCTAACAATCCATTTAGCTTTGGGTATTTTTTTCTTGCATTCTTGGGGTGTTGAACTTGAGGAAGGACCACCCCTGCAAAAATAGGACTCTTGGAAAAGAAATTCTGCAAGTGAGGTGTCAAATTGCCTAAAAAGAGAAAAATATATAAGAAAACACAGAAATTAGTCTAAATCAAAATAATCAAATTGCTATATGGTCTTTATTATGTTACTAAAAAGAGATAATAACAATTCCGTTATTTTAATTAATTAATTATTTAATTATTTTACTTTTTATTTTGTTTTGTTTGTTAATCCTCACCAGAGGATATTTTTAGAGAGAGTAAGGAAGGGAAAGGGAGAGTGGCGGGGGGGGGAGAGGGAGGGAGAGAGACAGACAGACAGACAGACAGGCATCGATGTGAGAGAGACACATTGATTGGTTGCTCCTACACACGCTTCGACTGGGGATTGAACCTGCAACCCAGGCATGTTCCCTTGACTGCACATTGAACCCGAGACCCTTTGGTGTGCACGCTGACACTCCAACTACTGAGCTACAGTGGTTTTTAAGTTGAACAAGGAACTATCTGAATATAGCATAAAAATTAAAGTTTCCCCAGTAATCTGTTGATAGCACATAGACCAGGGGTCCTCAAACTTTTTAAACAGGGGGCCAGTTCACTGTCCCTCAGACCGTTGGAGGGCCAGACTATAGTTTAAAAAAAAACTATGAACAAATTCCTATGCACACTGCACATATCTTATTTTGAAGTAAAAAAACAAAACGGGAACAAATACAATATTTGTATTTGCATGTGGCCCGCGGGCCATATTTTGAGGACCCCTGACATAGACAGTACAGAATGTCAAACAGCCAGGTTAATTTTCTTTTCACAAAATAAAATATATAATATATAATGCCATCAGGAAAAGCAAATCTAAACTTTTACATATTTCCATATGAGTATCTAAATGGCTTAACTAGCAACTGTTAATCAAAAAAGCCTTACTCAGAAAAGCTAGCATATTAAGATTATTTAGATATTGCAAAGAAAAAACAAGGCTATAGAGTCGTAGTAGAACTATAAACAGGAGTGGAGAGCTAAATTCTAGTTAGTACCAGTTTTGCTATACAACTAGTTCTGTGCCTTTGGGCAAATCTCCTCCCTCTCTGTGCCTTGGTTTCCTCTTCTGTAAAAGACAAAATGGATCCCATCATCTCTAAGGTTCTTCTAACATTAATCTCATTAATCTCGGAACATTAAAGACGACACAAAAAAGGGTGATGCTTGAAGGCTCTGAACTATATCTTTAATCAATATTTATCCAGATTTCATGGTTTTTATAGTTGTTCACAGTACCCTTCTCATGATCCTGTAATTACATGTTTATGTATAGCTTTCCCACCACAAAAAGGGCTCCTCCAGCTCCTCATTCATAAATATATATACATAAAAACTTATTGAAACTTCATGAGCAAGGATATCCATCAAAATGACTGGTTAGTCAAACAGATAATCAAATAATTCAGCTTTCATCAAATATTTTTTTGAATAAGTTATTTAGCTATTTGGTTATCTACTATAGTTAAAAAAATGTTTTCTCAGCAAATAATTGACTTTCTATCTCCAAGTGCTTTTTAAAACCATCTAAATTAAATCTATTATTTAAAAGTCTTTGAGATATGCAAATATTTATTTCTTTATTTTAAATTTCAGAGAGAAATAGAAACATCAATGATCAGCTACCTCTTGGACGCCCCACACTGGGGATTGAACCCACAACCTGGGCATGTGCCCTCACCAAGAATCGTAACCTCCGGTTCATTGGATCAACGCTCAATCACTAAACTACATGGGCGTGGCAAGATATGCAAATCTTTATAGAAGCAAATATTTTAAGCAATTTTCAAAGAAATTGAAGACGATTCCTATTGTACTATTTTTCTTATTATCAACCATCAACATATGGCTTACCTATTTGCATCCTGGCAAAAAGTATTATTTGTAATAACAGAGGAGAATTTTCTACTTTTTTTTTTTTACCAGCTCAAGGCATGCATCTGCTACATCTATCAAAAGAATATGCCCCCCTGTTCTTATAATGAGAAAACTAAATTTGAAAATCAAGCCCTAACTGGTTTGGCTCAGTGGATAGAGCGTCGACCTGCAGACTGAAGGGTCCCAGGTTCGATTCCAGTCAAGGGCATGTACCTTGGTTGCGGGCACATCCCCAGTAGGGAGTGTGCAGGAGGCAGCTGATCGATGTTTCTCTCTCATCGATGCTTCTAACTCTCTATCCCTCTCCCTTCCTCTCTGTAAAAAATTCAATAAAATATATTTTTTTAAAAAAGAAAATCAAGCAAATTTGATCTGGACATACTTATTTTAGGCATTTAACAGTACATTTCAATAATACCTACCTACCTACTTTTAAAACAATTTTATGAAGTAAATCCAAATCAGAGCTGCTAGGAAGAAAGGGATTTCCAGTGGCCATCTCAATGATCATACAGCCCAAAGCCCAGATATCCACAGGTCTGAAATAGATAAGAATCAATCACTTTTTCATAGAAAAATATATAAGATATCTTTTCTTAAAAAAAACTTATAAAATAAAGTTAGGGACAAAGAAAAAAGAGTCGATAAGTGGTATCATTTTTAAAATTCACTGTAATAGCACATGGCAACTTTAGGTTATATATTAAATATTATCACATTTTACTAATATCACTAAATAGATTATATTTAAACTGCATGAGAAGTTATGTAGCAGTCCAGATAAAAAGTAACTAATTCTAAAATTGTTTCAGATACTTATACAAGAACATTATGAATTCGTGCATGGGTGGGGTCTGGCCGGCCCACCCCAATGGGGGCCCATTGGGCTGGGCTGGCGAGGGGGAGGGGCCACAGGTGGTTGGCTGGCCAGACCTGCCCCCGATTGGAGTGTTGGGGGCCGATTGGGGGCGCCGGCAGGGTTGGCTGCCAGAGTGCACCATAGCCACCAGTCATTCTGGTTGTTCTGTTCGTGCTGCCATTCCGGTCGCTGGGCTTCTTTATACTAGTATATAGATGGTTTATGAATTAGAATTGGATAAGAAAATCATCTTGTATTTAAAAAGTAAAAACTAAAAATCTCAACGTCACATTCAGAAAGAGATATAAATAAACACTACAATGATCTCTATTTTTTTACTGATACAACTGATTAAAAATTGTAAGATTTGATAACTGTTGGTGAGGCTATGGAAAATAAACACTCCCATGTACTATTCTGGGAGTATAAACTTACACAATTTCTTGGAGGGGAAATTGGAAAAAGCTACCAAAATAAAAATGTACATACATTTGACCAAATAACTTTATTCCTAGAAATTTATTTTTAAAAAAATTTACTCACAAGCCAGATAGCAAGGCAAATATCTTTATTTCTGCAGCTGTCTGGCTCCCGAGTAACCTTTGTGTTCTGCCAGGACCCCTGTTTTGGGTCTTGCCTTATTTCTAACAGGGTTAACAAATGTAAGGACGTGTTTTTAAAAGCTGCAATAACTTACCCACATTTTATATCCTACCACTGATGAGTCCAAAAAAACACACACAACAAAACTTCAAATAGAACATATGAGGGGTGGATAAGGCACCAGATACTGTCTATTTTACTTCCCTCCACTGCCAGATGCAAGACTCAATAGCGTAAGAAGGAGATGAAACTTAACTCAGTTCCTCAGGAAATCCACTTCCTAGTACTGCATGGCAAGCTATAAAAGAAAAAGAACAAAGCTAGGGAATAGACAAGTTGAGATTATTTAAAATGACGAGTTTAAAAATGTGATTGAGTTCAATCTCTTTACAGGGCAAACAACTGTTTTCCCTGGTGGAGTACTTTCTATGGAATCATCTCTCAGTCCTCTGGCCTGCATTTCTGCCATGACTCTGTTGGCCCAAAATGTAAGTCCCATCTGCAGTTGACTGCATAGAACTTACTTTTTTGTTCTTTATATATAAAGAAGATTTGTTTTTCTCATGCATTGAAAAAAATAGAAGTTTTCAATGAAAATTTTACTAAATGGATTTGCAAATTCTGCTTTAGCAATCTACCTTTAAATACACATTCTGTGGGTTAGCTATTAGGAATAAAGTGATGGCTAAAAAAAATTTACTCACACATGAAAACAAAGATAAATTATAAAAATTTCACAGCAACACTGTTTGTGGTAGAAAATATTGGAAACAATCTAAATGTCCATCCATACAGAAATGGATATATAAAATTTTGTACAACCACACAATGAAATATTATTCAGCTGTTAAAAAGGATGATATAGGTCTATCTATGTGTGCTCATATAAAGTGGTCTCTAAGATAAACACTCAAGTGAAAAAAAAGTTCATTAAAGAAATCAAAGAAGTTATAAATAAATGGAGAGATATTTCACGTTTATATACACTGAGTGGCCAGATAATTATGACCACCTGATGTTTGTAGGCAAATTAGCCGTGCACTGCATCGTATGGGATATGGAAGCCGAAGGCCTGTTTGAACGCCTTTGCTGTCTGCAGTTACCAAGATAAAATGTCTCCAATTTGCACAGGAACACAAGGATTGGACAGTCAAGCATTGGAAAAAAGTCATGTGGTCCGAAGAATCACGTTTCCAGTTGCATCATGCAGATGGCAGAGTGAGAATTTGGCAGAAACAGCATGAAAGCATGCACCCCACATGCATGAGTACAACCCTTCAAGCTGGTGGGGGCAGTGTTATGGTTTGGGACATGTTTTCCTGGCATGATTTGGGCCCTTTAATTCATGTAGAACAACGTCTGAATAGCACAACATACCTAAGTATCGTTGCTGATCAAGTCCATCCTATCATGTTGATGGCGTATCCCAATGGAGATGGCTTCTTCCAACAAGACAATGTGCCATGCCACGGTGCTTGTATTGTGCAGGAATGGTTTCAAGAACATGAGGGAGACTTTACCTTGCTTAGGTGGCCCCCACAATCACCAGATCTCAATCCAATTGAGCATTTGTGGGATGAAGTTAAAAGAGCCATCAGATAGCTGGTTCCACAACCATCAAATCTCACAGAACTGGACAGTGCTATTCATCAGGCATGGTGTCAGATTCCTTCCATCACCTTTCAACATCTCGTGGAGTCAATGCCAAGAAGAATCGCCGCAGTATTGAAGGCAAAAGGCAGCCCAACGAAGTACTGATGGGGTGGTCATAATAATCTGGCCACTCAGTATATATGTCCCACGTTCAAAGGCTGTTAAATTGCATTGTTTACCCATATCTTCAGAACAAAATCACTTCTACTGTCGTGGTAAACAACCTGCTTCCCTATTTATAATGGTCTGGCCCTCTAGCAACTTCAGCGCGAAATTATAGCTAATTTGCCTACAAATGTCAAGTGGTCATAATAATCTGGCCACCCAGTGTATATGCGATTTGATAAGTATGCTATTTTGTTGTATCGACTACAAGCTTCAAAACTTTATATGTCAAATTTTCTGAAGGTGTTAACATCATAGATATTTTTTTATGCTTAAAAATGTAGAATTTCATGCCAAAAAAGAGCATTTGTAGGAAGTTTTAATTCATTATTTTGAAGGAAACTGCTGCATAAGGCTTCGGGAAGCTTATGTGAACATGCTCCATCTCAAGATACTTGTGAACGCTGGTTTAAACGCTTTAAAAGTGATGATTTCGATGTGAAAGACAAAGAACGTCCAGGTCAACCGAAAATGTTTGAAGACAAACAATTACAAGCATTATTGGATGAAGATGCGTGTCAAACTCAAAAACAACTTGCAGAAAGATTAAACGTTGCTCTGCAAACAATTTCCGATGGTTTACAAGCAATGGGAACGATTTTAAAGGAAGGAAAATGGGTGCCACATCAACTGAATGAAAGACAAATGGAAAACCAAAATGTCATTAGTAAAATGTTGTTTCAACGGCACGAAAGAAAGTCTTCTTTGCATTGAATTGTGACTGGTGATGAAAAGTGGATTTATTTTGAGAATCCCAAATGCACAAAATCATGGGTTGATCCAGGTCAACCATCAACATCGACTATAAGGCCAAATCACTTCAGAAAGAAGACAATGCTCTGTGTTTGGTGGGATCAGGAGGGTGTGGTGTATTATGAGCTTCTAAAACCAGGTGAAATCATTAATACTGATGGCTATCGACAACAAATAATCAATTTGAACCACGCTTTGATCGTGAAATGACCAGAATGGGCCAGAAGACACGGCAAAGTAATTTTGCTTCATGATAACGCACCACCACACACTTCAAAACACGTTAAAAGATCATATGAGCCACCTTCTGAGCATCCTTCCCCGGAGATGGGAGAATCCGTGTGCTTCCAGCTTAAGTCTGGGCTCATCTCTGCAGGGTTTGCTGCTGTTTAGCCCCAAATGCTCTGACAGTCACAAGGTGTGTTTTTATTTCTCCCTCTCCCTTCCTCTCTGAAATCAATAAAATATTTTTTAAAAAGTAATAGTAAAACTACAGTGAAAATTAATAGAGAATTTTTTAAACAGGGAAAATAAATGAAACCAAAGTCTATTTTTTGTAAAGATCAACGAAATTGACATTTAGAATGACTAGTAAAAAAAGAGAGAATACACAGATTATCAGAATCAGAAAAGAAAGTGGTAACACTACTATCAACCTTACAAAAATAAAAAAGATTATAAAGGAATACAACGAACAACTGTCCACCAACAAATCAGATAGTTAGATTAAATGGACAGTTCCTGGAAAACACAAACTACTAAAACTGGCTTAAAAGAAATAGACATATAAATAAATCTGTAAGAAATGAAAAAACTGAATTAGTAATCAAAACACTACACATAAAAGCAAGCCCAGGCTCAAATGCCTTCACTGCTGAATTCTACCAATATTTAAAGAAGAATTAATTCCAATTCTTCACAAACTATTTCAAAAACAGAAGAGGATGGAACACTTCTCAACTCAATATTAGAGACCACTGTTATCCTGATACCAAAACTAGACAAAAATATCACTAGCAGCCAAAACCGGTTTGGCTCAGTGGATAGAGCGTCGGCCTGCGGACTGAAAGGTCCCAGGTTCGATTCCGGTCAAGGGCATGTACCTGGGTTGCGGGCACATTTCCAGTAGGAGATGTGCAGGAGGCAGCTGATCGATGTTTCTCTCTCATCGATGTTTCTGACTCTCTATCTCTCTCCCTTCCTCTCTGTAAAAAAATCAATAAAATATATTTAAAAAAAAAATATCACTAGCAAACTACAGACTTGTACTGCTTATGACTATCAACACAAAAATTCTCAACAAAAGACTAGCAAACTGAATACAACAACATATAAAAACAATTACAGTAGGTCCTCGGGTTACATTGGAGATCTGTTCCTACGGTGTGATGTAAGGTGATTTTCGCCGTAAGTCAGAACCCACCTACATAAGCACCTACGTCACTCACATGGAGCACATACACAGCAGTAATGAAGTGAAACAGTAAAAAAAATTTAAAAGAAAGATAACAATTCTTGACCTTTACTTGTGGTAAATAAATAATAAAAAACATAAAGCACATATGTACATACGTTGAAATGACAGAACTTTTTCTTTTTAATAAATAAATGGGAGATGGCAATGTAACCATGAAACAATGTACGTCGAGTCCAACGTAACCCAAGGACTGCCTGTATATGCCATAATCCAGTGGGATTTATCCCAGAAACAAATGTTGGTTCAACATGCAAAAAACAAAATACACACGATCATCTCAATAGTACAGAACAAGCATTTGACCGACACCTTTTCATGATAAAAATTCTCAACAAACTAAGAAGGGCATCTCTGAAAAACCCAGAGTAAACATCATACTTAATGGTAAAAGATTGGATGTTTTTCCCCTAAGATTAGGAACAAGACAAGTCTATCTGCTCTCACTTCTATTAACATTGTACTGGCGGTTCTGGCCAGGGAAATTTTTTAAAAAATATATTTTATTGATTGTTTACAGAGAGGAAGTGAGAGGGATAGTTAGAAACATCAATGAGAGAGAAACATCGATCAGCTGCCTCCTGCACGCCCCCTACTGGGGATGTGCCCGCAACCAAGGTACATGCCCTTGACCGGAATTGAACCTGGGACCCTTGAGTCCACAGGCCGATGCTCTATCCACTGAGCTAAACGGGTCAGGGCTGGCCAGGGAAATTAACCTGAAAAAGAAATAGAAGGCATCCAGACAGAAAAAGATGTAAAATTATCTCTATTCACAGATGACATGGTCTTATATAGAAAGTCCTAAGAAATCCACAAAACAATTATTAGAACCATATGACCCACAATTCCAACTCCTAGGTATACACCCAAAAGAAATGAAGATACATGTCCATACTAATGGCCACAGCAATGTTATTCATAATAGCCAGAAAGCAGTAACTATAAAAACGGTCATCATCTAATGAAGGAGCAAATAAAATGTGTTATATCCATAAGATGCATATTATCCTATCTAATAAAGACGGAATATGCAAATTGACCATCACTTGGCAACAAAGATGGCGGTGCCCACAGCCAATAAGGAGGGGATATGCAAATTGACGCAATGAAGATGGCAGCGGCTGGGCTGGGACGCTTGCGTTGTTGCCATGGCGACGACACAGGCGTTGCGTTCTGCTCCGCCCCGGCCGCTCCAGGCCTCTGGGCAGTGCACGAAGGCAGAAAGGTGGCTCTGGCCAGAGCGAAGGCGGTGCTGGCAGCCAGGGGAAGGAAGGCTACTCTTGCATGAATCTTCGTGCATCGGGCCTCTAGTTCAGCCATAAAAAGAAATTAAGTCTGATACATGCTATGACACGCATGAACCTTGAAAACATTATGCTAAGTGAAAAAAAGTCTTAAAGGACCAGATATTGCATAATTCCATTCATATTAAACGTCTAGACCAAGCAAGTTCATAGAGAATGAAAGTAGATTGGTGGTTGCCAGGGCCTGGAAGGGTTGGGAGGAAATGGGGAGTGACTGCTAATGGGTACAAGGTTTCTTTTTGAGGTGATGAAAATGTTCTAAAATTGATTGTGGTGATAGTTGCACAAGTTGTAAATATACTAAAATCACTGAATTGTACACTTTAAATGGGTAAATTTTATGGTATGCAAATCATATCTCAAAAAAACTGACATAAAAAAAGGCTAGATTCCCCTGGCTGGGTAGCTCAGTTGGTTAGAGCCGTGGTTGGCAAACTGCGGCTCGCAAGCCACATGCGGCTCTTTGGCCCCTTGAGTGTGGCTCTTCCACAAAATACCACAAAATACCTTATGCAGGCGCACACGTACAGTGCAATTGAAACTTCATGGCCCATGTGCAGAAGTCGGTATTTTGTGGAAGAACCACACTCAAGGGGCCAAAGAGCCGCATGTGGCTCGAGAGCTGCAGTTTGCTGAGCCGCAGTTTGCTGACCACTTTAGAGCATCATCCTGATAGGCCAATGTTGCAGGTTCAACCCCCAATGAAGGCACATACAAGAAGCAACCAATGACTGCATAAATAAGTAGAACAACAAATCGATGTTTCTCTTACTCTCTCTCTCTTTAAAAAAAAAAAAAAAGATGCCCTGGACGGGTGGCTAAGTTGATTGGAGCATTGTCCTGGACCGGTGGCTAAGTTGATTGGAGCATTGTCCTATACACCAAAAGGTTTCGGGTTCAATTCCCAGTCAGGGCACATATGTAGGTTGCAGGTTCCATCCCTGTTCATAGCACTTATGGGAGGCAAACAATCAATGTTTCTGTCTCACATGGATGTTTATCTCCCTCTCTCTCTCTCCCTTCTTCTCTCTCTAAATTATTAAAACATATCCTCCGTTGAGGATTTAAAAAAGACTAGATTAGCCCTAACTGGTTTGGCTCAGTAGATAGAGCGTCAGCCTGTGGACTGAAAGGTCCCAGGTTTGATTCTGGCCAAGGGCATGTACCTTGGTTGCGGGCACATCCCCAATAGGAGGTGTGCAAGAGGCAGCTGATCGATGTTTCTCTCTCATCTATGTTTCTAACTCTCTATCCCTCTCTCTTCCTCTCTGTAAAAAATCAATAAAATATATTTTTTAAAAATAAATAAATAAATAAGAAAATAAGAAAAAAGTATAAAGTACAAAGAAATGTAAAGTAACTTATTATAATAAAAGTCAATATCATGGTTACTTTTAGGGGAAGGGAAAGTGTTATAATTGCAATAGGGCCCATGGAGGGTCTTCTGAGGTGGTCAACAAAATTTTATTTTATTTTCTGGTATCTGTGTTTTGTTTTACAATAAAAAGATTTTTAAAAACACTCATGAACAAATTTATTATAAATGCAATGTGAATGAAGCCTCATAGAATCCAAACTTGCCATGTACAAGGGAGCAATGCTGGCTCTGTGAAGTACAGAGATTATACTTATCTGCAAGAAACTTACCTTTCAGCAAGAAATATTTTAAAGAACAATAGCTAGAGTAGAACTAGGTCATATTAAATATTAACTGGCACAAAACTTACAGACAATGTACATGAAGGTTTAGAAAGGGATATGATTTGGGGGCAAGGAATAAGGACTGGGGGATGTATCAGAAAAGGAATTTAAGCTACATCATGAAGAGAGGATAAAACTGGGACTAGATTTGATGGAAGCTACATTCACTGAGAATTTACTATATTTTAATTTTTTTATTCATTAAATCATTTAAACCTATTCTAGAAAATAGGACACATGTCAGTTCCTATAGTAACACTGGCAGAGTGAGGTAAATTATTTTAAAACCTTTGTATAATGTAGAGGCTAAACATAAGCAGATAAGACAGCTCCGCCAAGGATACAGTCTGAGGGATGTCTGCATAGGTCTCCTGGGGTTTGGGCCACTTAGCCCCAGGGAGCAAGTATGGTAACATCAATAGCCAGCATGCAGGTGCCTATCGGACCTCTCTGTTCTATGTAGAGGTATCTCTTTCTTAAACCCAACTCAGGTGCAAAAGGCTGAGGGTGTCAGTAGGAGGGGTGACAAAGTCACCACAGGTAAAAAAAAAAAAAGAGATGAATGGGAAAGGCCAGGCAAGATCCTAAAATGTACATACTTTCCGTAAGAGGTATCTTTTAATACTAATTCTGGAGCTCTATACCAGCGTGTGGCCACATAGTCTGTATAAATATCCCCAGGAGCTGCTAGCATTCGTGCAAATCCGAAATCACAGAGTTTAATAATTCCTGTCTGGGATACTAAAATATTCTCAGGTTTTATATCTCGATGAATGATCTAAAAAACAAACAGAAGATGCAATACATTAAAATGAGGTTTCATTACCTAGAGAAGCTCTCAAAAATTATACAGAGAAAATCTAGCTAATTAAGGCAGTAAAGCTATTTTCTTACCCCATGCAAAGGATTAACCACACAATGCAAAAGCTGAAGTTATATATTTTCAATTCTTGCCCCATACATTATCTCAAAATGACAGGGAGACGAAAAAAACAAGTATAATACTAAAAAGGTACATCACACTCCTAAATGGAAAAGTAATCAAAAGAACTTGAAAAAAGTTTAACTTTCCTTTAACCCCATGTCACTTCCCAGGTACTACCCTTTCTCTCATTTTCTTCACAGTAAATCTCTTGCTGACATCATCTCTACTCATTCTTCACTTTATGATCATTCATTCACTACTCAAAGTAATGAAATCTGTCTTCTGCTGAAATGTTCCATTAAACTGAGCCAACATCAACAACTTAATTGTTGCTAGTCCAACAGAGACCCCTCAATGCATATCTTACTTGATATCTTAGTGTAAAAATGTTGCCAACCATTCCTTCATTCCTGAATACTGGGACCTAAAATTCTCCCAGGGTCCTTCTATCTCTACGGCAATTCTCTCTCTATCTGTCCCTTAAATGCAGGTTCTGATCTTAGGTTTTCTCTTCTCATACATCTTATCTCCCTTTGCCTGGTCTCTGTAAGTGCACTTATTGCCACTCGCTGAAGTCCCCGGCCCAGGTGTACCTCTATTATAGAGGCACCCCATCTGAATACATTCCCTTTTCAAGTGAAATCTTAGTTACAGTTCAAAACTGTACTTACATTAGTTTTAGCTCTTCTTCGAAGTCGTCTACTCTCAGTCTAGCCCATACTGGTTTTTCCCTTTTTCAAAAAACATTTTTAAAGTCTACAAGGCACTATAGCAGTGATGGCGAACCTATGACACGTGGTCAGAGGTGACATGCGAACTCATTTTTTTGGTTGATTTTTCTTTGTTAAATGGCATTTAAATATATAAAATAAATATCAAAAATATAAAGCTTTGTTTTACTATGGTTGCAAATATCAAAAAATTTCTATATGTGACACGGCACCAGAGTTAAGTTAGGGTTTTTCAAAATGCTGACACGCCAAGCTCAAAAGGTTCGCCATCACTGCACTATAGGACTACAGATAACATGACTATTCCTGACTCTGATACAGTGCTAAACACTTTATACCTACTACCTAATTTGATCTTTACAAAAAAATCTGTGAGATACTATAGTATCATTTCACAGATAAAGAAAATGAAGCTCAGTGAAGTTAGATAACATTTCTGGACCCAGAGAGTAATGGGGCTGCCACCTTTCATTGTGCAAGTTGTGAACTGCACAAGTTTTGTGTTTATCCACAGATAAGCTGGTGGGTGAAAATCCAAGACAGACTGATAACAAAGACTGGTGCTTTTAACTTTTGCATTATACTGCCTCCCCATGGATCTAGCTGGAAAGGAAATCACAATCTGAATTCCAGTTGCTATCCCAACCATATTTTTCAAAGCAGTAAAATATGATACACTATGAGCAAGACAGAAAATTAGGAATTAGGATATCTGAAAAAGTATGGAATATATATATGCTATGCCTATATCACTTCCTAATAAAACTATTTTTGAAGCTTTTACTGTTATTTCCTGAATACAAATCTAACTTTCCAGAAAGCAGAGCTCACAGTGGGAACAAAATATCTCCTTAATAACCTGAGCTAAGGCAATGCTAAGGGCAGCACTAAGAATCAGAAGAGTTGATTTTCTTTCCTTTCTTGATTTTTTCAGGAGTCAAACAAGGCTCTATATCTCTTAGCTACTTTATTTCTCCTTTCTTCCCCTAAAGGCATCCACATGAACTTGCCATTCCCCTGGCCAAGTTTCCACTTCCAACCTTCAAACCTCCCTTCATTTGAGCTGACCTAGCTTTCAACATTTTAAAATGTACTTTCTCTAGTAAAAGATGCCCCAATTGACTTTTGATTCCTCTATACCAAATTATTAATACCATACTTGGTCTGCCCTATAATTAGAAATATTGTAAGCTCACTATGTTTACTTGGTTCTGCAACTAAGTTATAAAGTAGTGACCTCATTTTCAGGATGTCAATATTGTACAGAAAGATAATTTTAACAACGTCATAAAAAAAAGAACAATATTTATTTTATTTTGGGGGTCTAGCAATGGCTTTTTATTTTTATTTATTTTTTTAAAAAAATCTTTAAAGTATTACATAGGTCCTGCTTTTCCCCCCATTAACCTCTTCCAGCCAGCTCCTGTTCTCCCTCCTCCCCCAGGCCCTCGCCACCCAGTGTCCTTGTCCACGGGTATGCATATGTGCATACAAGTTCATTGGTTGATCTCTTTCTACCCACACTCCCCTGCCTTCCCTCTGAGGTTCAACAGTCAAAACAGAACAATATTTAAAGGGCACTTATCATTCATATACATTCTATAGTTTCGCTTATTCTGCAGCACTTACATTATTATTGTGAAGATATTCAATTGCTCGAATGATTTGGAAAAGGTATTTTCTAAGTCGTTTACTCTCTAGTCCATGACAATAATGTTGTAACTCATCTAATACTGTGTGGTCAATAAATTCAAATACCAAATGAATTTTCTTTTTCTGTCTAAAAACTTCAATCAGATTGACCAGGTTTTCATGATGGAATTGCTATTGACAAAGAAACAGATTTTTAATAAATTATTTCATGCACAATGATTTATACATATAACAACTATATTTTAAAATGAAGCAGAAATAGTCTCAGCTTCTTTTCCTCCATGCATTTCAACAGAAATTTCTCAACTGATTTGCTTACATTCCTGTTTTAAGAAAATGTTAATCTATTTCATAATTAATATTTATAGAACAAAGGGAAATGTATTGCTTTACTTCAAGTTAGCATTTGCTTGTTTTTTATTAAAGTAATTTAGAGTTAATGTACTATAATGCAATTTGGTATGCTAAGAGATATCTTCCTATCTTTTAACTTGATTTGTGGTTAAATTTAACATCTGAAATTTAAACAGTCCTTATATTTTCAAATGAGCACCGAGTTCAATGCTACTGAGTATGTGATCTGAATGTATATAAATTATTCTTTGAGTTTAATCCTAAACTCTTGAGAGTAAAATCTGTTCCAGGAGGGACATTATAAGTTCATCACACTGTAACAAAAGAGTATCAGAATATCTAGAAACTTTCAGATATGTGAAATACCTATTTATAGCCAGAAGGACATTACATAAATATACAGTTATTTGTGTGTACATTTTTGTTCTAGTCTATTGAGCATTATGCTATTCTATTTGAATAAAATAATAGTCTATTATTCTATTAAGCAACAAGACATCTTTTTAGACTGATATAATAATTTTAAAATATCAAAAATGGTATGCATCGGCTTAGAAAAGAAATGACATTTTAATATTTTATGCTGCTTATTCTATTTTGTAACACATTGATTTAATTACAATAAACTCTGAGATATTTAACTTTTTCAAATTACCAAAAATACTTATTCATTTGGCTAAAAACTAAGGGGTATATTTTCAATATTAGATTCATTAGAAAACTCTACTTTATGAAAATTATTTGCCTTTATTCTGAGGGGATATTAGCAATTTTTCTACTTATCTGTATTAATATCTAAACCAGTCCTTAAAACATGACTAATAGAAAAACATGTCAAAATATAATGCCAGATGCCTTTCCTACTTTTGCTCCCAATTTCCTTGGTGGGCAAGATGCCAGCAGCAACAGCGTGCAGGCAGTAACAAAACAAAAAATGACTGCTTTTGGACTTTAATCTTTCAACTAAGGAAAATTATGGGTTTCCTATCCAGTCTTTATTTTAAGGGCAAAAGCAGTGAAAGGTTAATGGGAGTTAATAATCATTAGGGAAGATCCCCAGGGGTAAGGAAACAGGTACACTCTCAAATAAATCATGAAACCCCTAGAAATGCTCCATTACCCCTTTTCAAGTTGTTTGTTTTCCTTCATTACTAGACAAGGTTTATACAGATATTTGCACTAATTACTGTCATTTATTTAGTAAAATTCTAGAAGATAAAAATTTAGTTCAAATTAAGTCATTATGACTATCTTTTTAAATTAAGTATTGTTATCTAATCCAAGAAATCTCTCTTGTAGAATTAGATTAAACTAAAAATTCTATAAGAAATAAACCAATACGAATAATTAAGGTGTCTCAAAATAGTTTGCATAATAGTTGTAATAGCTGTAACATTCAAATTCATCCCTGTGCTCTTGCCATGACATAACTGACTTTTAGAAAAAAATAATCAGCTTAAATGCAATAGAGTTGAAGAAAGAATGAAATATATTACCTAGGAAAAGGTCTTCTAATCAGATTACTCACTTATAGTGTCTAATAGTTGCCTTACAGTATTATTATGTTTTGGGTCATCAGAATAAGGACTGGTATCTTACACAAAATTATAACATCTTCACTGACTTTAACTTTCCTTTTCATTGTCAAGAAATAGAGCAGTTCCAACGATACACAGACACCTAATATATTTCTTCAATTTTGAATTGATCCATCATACCTTATACTTACAAAGAAATAGAATATTACTTTGTTTTCTTCATTAAATAAAACATCTAGACTACATTGTCAAAGTCATAACCTTAAAGCATCTAGATAAATTCCAATTTATAATATACATATATACTTAAATCACTAGTTTTGTACTCAATCACCAAGGGGTCTTAATGCCCCTTTCTTTACACCCGGGAGTACTTTCCCCTAGGTTGACCTGTCATACCTACACAAAATCCTATCGTCTGCCCTGATCTCTCCTGATATTGTTCGCCATCTCTAAGAGCCCTCTGGCCATCTTTACTTAAATGTACTCCTGTCACCTCAAATTCAACATTTCTTTCTGTTTTTTTCACCTGAGGATATTTTTCCCATTGATTTTTAAGAAAGAGTGGAAGGGAGGGGGAGAGACAGAGAAAGAGAAACATCGATATGAGAGAGAGACATAGATTGGTTGCCTCCTGAAAGTGCCCCGAATGGATCAAATCTGCAACTGAGGAATGTGCCCTTGACTGGAATCGAACCCGGGACCCTTCAGTCTGTAGGCTGCTGCTCTCTCCACTGAGCCAATCAAGAACAAATTCAACATTCCTAAAACTGAACTAGTTCCCAAACTATGCCTCGTGGGGTATTTCAAACTTCCATGATAGTACTCACTGAACCTCAAAGAAATCTTTGTGTCTTCTTTTGCAATATATCATGTTTTAACTTTATTTTCCATTCAAATTGTCACAATCCAGTAGGGTTCCTCGTGACATTTACCAGTATTCCTGAATTAAATTCCCTAACAGGACTCCCTATTGTTATTCTTGGAGTCCTCCAATCTTTTCTAAAAAATAGTGCCACATTTGTATTTATAGAGTTTCTTTATTCTGAATTCAAAACCTTCGTCCTCTTACATATTCAAATTTTAACTCCTTAGCCCAAAAGGCAAGATTTAAAAACCGCTCTGGTTGGTTTGGCTCAGTAGACAGAGCATTGGCCTGCAGACTAAAGGGTCCCAGGTTTGATTCTGGTCAAGGGCACATGCCCAGGGTTTTGGGCTCAATCCCCAGTAGGGGGCAAGCAGGCAATCAATGATTCTCTCATCATTGATGTTTCTCTCTCTCCCTCTCCCTTCCTCTCTGAAATCAATAAAATTACATGTGTTAAAAAAAAAGACTTAAAAACCTACGTCCAATTTACCTTTCTAACTCTACCTCTATTTCGGTACAGGAAATTCTACAGGCAAATACCTTTGCTCTTTGTCCTTTCCACTCTGCTCCTTTTTTTTTTTTTTTTTTAAATCCTCACCCGAGGATATTTTTTCCATTGATTTTTAGAGAGAGTGGAAGGGAGAGGGAGAAACACCAATGTAAGAGAGACACATCAATTGGTTGCCTCCCACATGCCCCCGACCAGGACCAGGAGGCTACAACCGAGGTACATGCCCTGACCAGAATCGAACCTGGGACCCTTCAGTCTTCAGGCTCAGGCTCAACCCACTGAGCCAAACCTGCTAGAGTTCCACTGTGCTCTTTATCTTTGTCCTGCTTTAGCCACTCTGAGCTTATGCTGTTCCACTAACCTATTATACAACAGTCTCTCCTTCTTACATAAATCCTACACATCATTTAAAGCCAGAGTCATGTCCCAATTCTTCCAAGAAACCTTCACTACCCAACAGGACTTTGTGTTAATCACTTGGCACTTCTTATGAGCCACTTTTTATGCAGTATTATATGTCCTCCTGTCTCTCTGATTAAATAATAAAAGGCCTGAAGAGCAGGTACTGTCTTTTACCTCATTATAGTCTCAGCATCTGGCACAATGCCTTGCACAAAGCACACATTTTTATATTTCAGAATAATTATTTCACAATAATCAGTGAAATTCTAGAAGATAAAAATTTAGTTCAAATTATAACTTTTGTTATATTATCCATAAGCACATATATCTTGTATCACTATAAAATTACAAAATGTAAGACAATTAGGTAGGGTATCACACTTTTCTATTACCTGTCTTAATACATGTGTTAACTGAAAAACTCCTTATATAATTTTTTTCCATAACTATTTCTCTCTCAACTTAAAGAGCAATTAAGGCAAAAGAAGCAAACCTTTAGAAACTTTATTTCTCTCGATGCAATTTTGTTGACAGATTTTTCTGGTGTCTCATAAAAAATCTTAATGGCCACTATCTGCCCGGTATCCTTATGTTTACACTTCATGACTGTTCCATAACTTCCTTCTCCCACTTTTCCAAGAGTTTCATACATATCCATTCTTAAGCCCTGCTTCTTCACAGAAATAAAGAAAATGTTAAACATTTTTATTTTATTTATTGAAGCTGGATAATGCAGTTCCACAATAAACCCATACTTTAAAATACAGAAACATAGAAAAAAAATAGGAATCTTTTCCACAGGCACCGTTTGTCTTTGGAAACTGCCAGCCCGGCAGTAAGGTGTACTTGTGGGGCTCCAGCCTTCCGGAGAACTTCGGGACCCTCCTGCTGCCTCGGTTATTCCCATCAACACTAAGTATTAAGATTCCTTCACTACACGTCACAATCCAGGGGGCGGAGGGTTATCCTCACACTTCCGGTCATGCCCGTCAAATAAGAGGTTCCGCAATACTGCAGTGGCCCGCAGGTCAGTCCCCGGGACCCAAGAAAACCTCGGTCCAGCCCACTCCTCAAAGCAGATATCTTAGGGTCCCGGGTCAGTGTCGCACCCTATGCCCGGCGGACGACCTCGTCCGGGCAGCCGCCACCGCCTCAGCCCATTCTGTGGTCCCGAAGGTCCGGCCCCGCGTAGTCCCAGTTGTACTTTGGCCGCTGGTCCCACTAGCTCTCCACCACCCGCTACCATGGCAACGGTGCCGCCGGCCTCTAGTGCGCAAGACCGGAACACAGGCCGGACTGGCCTGACCCGGAAGGAAAGTGAGAAGTAGCGGAAAAGACTAGCTCCCGGTGTGCTCTCAACGGAAGCTCGTTTAGGGGTGGAGGTGGGGATTAGTGGTTGCCAACGATCAAATTGGGTTCTCCTCGCAAAGCTGATTTAGAGTGGAGATGGGGGGGGGGGGGGTAATGCATCAGCAATTCAGACGGCAGCGTGAGTGACTGCAAATACTCTAGGAGAGAGGAACCGCGGCGGAGGCTTGTCCCACCGGCCTCGCGTATGTCCCCAGGCTAGAGAACACCTGCGCTTCCGCTGGGTCCTAAAAGGACGGCAGGTGTCATTAAATAGTAGAGACTTCTTGTAAAAGGAGACTTCCGAGCAAGTCTAGTGTGATTGTAGTTTTCTAAGTTACCTAGTTATGTAAATACTCCATAGACGAGTTTGAGTTCAGCTGTCCACATTTCATCCTTAAAATGGAGAGAAGACGCTTCTTACATCAAGAACATTTCTGCAATACGCTTAAAAAATTTTTTTTCAAGCTCATAGTAATCCTTTTTAAGAAAACTGTGTGTCAAAACTGGAAAACTTCCTTTTGGGGGAAGCAAATATTTCAACGGGTTCTACCACACATGGGTTAACACACAAGGGTATAGGGGGGAAAGCTGTTAGCTAATTGCTTAATACTAGAATGAGGTCCTGCTGGCCTTCCAGCCTCCAGTGAATAACAAGGATATCACTGGAGCAAGTGCCCTCTTTCTTAGGGATTTCATTTATTTTTGTCTGTAAAAGTAAATTTAAATGTTAAAGGGCCAAATCTCACTGTTTCCCTAAATGAGGAAATACCATTATCCAGTAAATTCGAGCCCAGTTGGTCCCACTCACCATGCATATTAAAATTATATCTGGTGAGCTTTTAAAAAGGTTCCACCCCAGAGATCCTAATTTAAATGAGAAAGGGTAAAGGAATTGGTATTTTTAAAGCTTCTGAAATGTTTCAATGCTGCTCAAATTTATATTGAGAGAGGAGTGGGAAGGGAAGGAGAGGTGGTCATGGTTGTCTTTTTCTTTTAATATATTTTTTATTGATTTCAGAGAGGAAGAAAGAGGGAGAAAGGGATAGAAACATCAATGATGAGAGAGAATCATTGATCAGCTGCTTCCTGCACATCCCCCAGTGGGGAGCGAGACTGCAACCCGTCATGTGCCCTGACTGGGAATCGAACAGTGACCTCCTGGTTCATAGGTCAACATCCAACCACTGAGCATGCCAGTCAGGCAATGGTCATGGTTTTGAAACTGGACAACCAATGGATCCGGGCTGGGACTGATGGATCCGGGCTGCCTATCACTACTTGATCCAATTAAGCAGAGACTGAGTTGAATCATGTGAGTGTTTATTCTAATAATGCCACAGTATGGGAGAGCAGCAGGTCATCCATGAAAATCTGCTCTGCTTATGTTGGTTAGAAGGACAAAATTACATGGGGAAGTGGGCAAAAGGAATTACAGGCATGGGGAAGTAGGCAAAAGGAATAAGAATGGGTATAATGGTTACTAGTTACAGGCAATGAGGGGGTTTGGAAGGGTGGACTCTCTTGTTTCAACTCGGTTGTTAATTCTTTGATGAATGGACCGCATTCCCAGGTTAACTCCCATGTCCCAGGGTGTACAACTCTCAGCCATTTAGAATGTGGTTTCTCCAATCAGAATAGAACAATCATGGTTAACAGAGCATGATTAATATTTCTGCCCCTAATAGTTTTTGTTTATCACTACCAAAATATTGAGCATTTTTTTCCATTTAAAAAGTTATTCAGTGTGGCTCTGGTTAGAACGTCGACCCAGAAGTGTCTTGGGTTTGACTCCCAATCAAGGGCACATACCTGGGTTGCAGGTTCGATCCTGGGACCTGGTGCAAGGGAGGTAACCAATCTACGTCTCACATCGATGTGTTTCTATCTTCTCCCCTCCTCTCTTCCACTCTCTCTAAAAATCAATGGAAAAAATATCGTCGGGTGAGGACTAACCAAAAAAAAAAAAGTTATTGAACCCTGTTATAAAATACTTTGTATCTATGAATAAGAATGTCATAGTGGGCTCAGACTTTATAAGTATATTTATTAAATATTTGTTGTGGACTAAATAATTGCAAGGGACAAAGCATGAATCAGAGTCCTTGCCCTCAGTGATCTCATAATCTAGAGCTACAGAATCACTACAGTATAAAATTATAACTTTTAAAGGGAAGGGGGGGGCAGAAGAGATTAAACAAAGAACTTATATGCATATATGCATACCATGGACACAGACAACAGTGCAGTGAATGCTTGGGGAGACTGGCAGGAGTGGGATGGAGGGGGTCAATGGGGGGAAAAATGAGGACATCTGTAATACTTTCAACAATAAAGATAAGTTAAAAAAGAAACTATCTACTGTGAACCATAGGCCCCAAATGCTATTACTTGTGCTAAAAGCCCATGATACCAAACCTAGATTTAATACCTCATCTAATTGCAGTTTCAACCTCAGCCAGAAGCAGCCTTGACTAGAAAATTCCAGATAACCAGACTCAAGATTTTGTTTTCTGGCAATTGTTGACAGTTTGGCTCAAATAAATTCACAAAAATTCTTCACACGTTTGAATGTTTCTTATGTTGACAAATGGCGCTAGATAAATGACATAACAGACTTTTTTTTTGAAGTTTCTCTTTAGTATTTCATTGCACGTAACCCTACCAGTGTGTCTTCATCCTTGGTAATAGGAGGATTAGGATTGCTATGGCAGGAAGGCAAAAAAGTAAAAATAAGGATATTCAACTTTTGATTTAGAGAATCACATTTGTGAATGCACAGCAGGACCTATCAAAAGTTAGGTCTGGCTAACTTGATCACAAAGGCAGTTACTAAAAGCAAGAGATAGTCAGGGTTTGAAAAAAGGGAGTGTTGACATAAGAAACATCCAAACCTGTACAGAATTTTTATGAATTTACTTGAGACAAACCGACAATTGCCAGGAAACAAAATCTCTTATCAGATTGAGAAAATGCTCCCGAAAAAAAATGGCAGTTTTACCATTTATTTTATACATCAGAATCAAAGGAGAAGATGTAAGGGGGTTATATGAAATCCATTGGTGATTAGGGAGATGGTAGAACTCAGATTGAGGAAATCTCTGAGATTGGATAAAAAGTATACCAGAGACTCAAATACTTCTTTTACATTGGTGGGTTCAGGATAATGAACACTTATCATGGTATGTGGAGAAAAGATAGCAACGGGTTCAGTGGTCTCAAGTTCTGGTGCGAGATTATGCCCCAGGGGTCTGGAAAAAGGGGGATTACTCTGACATAACAAAGGTATGTTATCATAGATGCAAAAAGACAATAGGACATGACTACCTTCCATGGCTCCCTTTTCGTTAGGAAGTTCTCATTTCAGACCATCCTATATGGCTATTTTAGGTCTCTGAGCTTGTAAAGCTTGCCATGCAGGCCTCCCCTAAGTTTGTCGGTTTTAGTATGTGGCTTCTTTTTTGTCCAGGAGATACCAGGAAAGTGGGGAAAGAACCCTCTCTGGTTCCATTGAACTATGGGCAGTTTGGGGCAATGCTAAGGCCCTCATCCTATCCTCTCATTCTGGTTTGGGCTGAAGAATTACCCTAATATATATGAAAAGGTTCAGGGTCCTCTACAAGAGTCAATAACTTTGAGCTGTTCTCCCACGCCTTCCCCGCCCTCCCTGAAGCTGTGGGGAGCATTTCTGGTGCATCTGCATCAAAAGAGCTAATGTGGAAGACCTGAAATGAATTATCCAGGCTAGATATAAAATCCCCAGCCATGTCGCCATGATCTGTTCCCCAATCTACACCATTCTTTTACCTTTGCCCATAATTTCCAACCCTGGAAACCCCACTGCAGTGCACACACAGGCAATCTGGTGCCCCTAAGGAAGATTTTACTTTGTATTCAGGGGATTTTACTTTGTATGGGTCTCAGCATTCAATACCGCAATAAAAAAAAATGGTGGTCCCATCACTTTATGTACTAGATTTGATAAGCTTTTGAAACAACCAAAGGAGATTACAATTCCAAATTATTTTTAGCTCTGTGTTAGACTTAAGCAAAACATGCTTCGCTTCCCAAAACCTCTTCCTCTCCCATTGCCCTCCCTGATCCTGGGACCAAATGTTTGGAAAACTAATACAGGTGTATGCCCATCCGGTCAGTTTAACTACCTGCTTCAAATACCTGGCCGAGACTCAGGTGCAGCGTAGCCCTCGCTTTACCAGTTCTAATCACGTCATAGGGGCACGTGGTTCTGGATACTTCGCCACCTCCCCCTCAGGGGTGGATTGTTGACATCGCCACCGGTAGATCACGTGACCTTACGTCATCCCACCTCCTTCGCCTGAAATCTCCAACCCGCTGGCGTCCCCCTCTCCCCACTCGGTCGGACCTAACCTAGTGAAAGGGGACGCATCAGGGTGGTGTTTCGGATTTGTTGTCTCCTAACCCACTATTATCTAGTCTGAACACAGAAAATACTCATTTTCCAATTAGTTCAGAGAGCACCAACGGTAGGACCTTGTTGAAAAGCTACCGCAGGAGCTCTCACCCGTGCCCTCCCCCTTTCCTCCCCCCCTCGCGCCGTGGTACTGGCGGAGGGCGGAGGGATCTGGAGGCGGCGGAGGGAGACGTCATTGCGGGGTTGTTTGTGCAGCCTCCGTGGCGGTGACCCGCAGTGATTCGGCCGCCGCGCCGGGGGGTGGGGGGGCCGCGCGGGACTCTTTTCTTTCAGACGGACCGCGGGGCAGCTGTGGAGCATGTCGACCCCCGCCCGGAGGAGGCTCATGCGGGATTTCAAGCGGTAAGGCCCTTCCCCTCCGCCTGGACGACGGCTCCTCCCCGAAGCTGCGGGCCTACCGGACGCGGATCCGGGACACCTTCCTCTTGGGGTCCTCAGAGGGCCGGCTGTGGACCCCCCGGGAGCGACGGGGGGCCAGTTCCAACCCCCGTTCGCTATCCCGATAGCGGAGTGGTTTCTCACTCCGCTATCCCTCCCTCCCCAAAAAGTAAAAAAAAAAAAAAAAAAAGGCTGTGTGCACCTAGGATTCCCCGCTGCCCGCTTGGGCCAGCTGCCTGACTTGTCGCCCTGCCGTTGAAACCTTACCCCCGCGCCTGCACCCGGCGGTACCCCTTCTCGAGACCCCAAAAGGGAGCCCTTGCAGAAGCTTTTTCCTCGCTGACTCCACCAGTGAGCTTTGTTCGACGGGCCTGCGGTCTCCTCGGAGGGGCAGGGTGGAGGCGAAAAGCACCCCCCCCCCTTTCTGCAGGGAGGGTGGGGTCAGCCTCGGGAGGTCGGAGGTGGTTAACCCATCTCTCGAACCCGACTCCCCCTTCTCCGCCCGCGGCGGCGGGCAGACCTTGAGAACTGGCTCAGGCTGGGACCGAGCTGGCAGCGCGGCTGCAAGATCTTCTGCACTCTGTTCGGGCCTGGGCAGAAGCTCTATCTATAGTCTCCAAAGTCTGGAAAATGCTTCTCGAGCAGCGCTAACTTATATTCTCAGGCCTCCTTTGTAAACGGTTTGGTAGAGACGTGGGGTGGGAGGAGAAGGACTTTTTTTTTTTTCTCAGTTGTTTACCGTTTACTTTGAGGTACGGTGGGGGGAAAGTAATAGAAAACTTAGCATTGCGATCCTCTGTTTTTCTGAGACCTGCCCTGATTGAGATGAAATTTGTAGTATAGAAACTTAGATCAGCGGCTCAGGAAGTGACCTCTCAACTTGGCCATGATAAAATCGTAGGTGAGGCCTTGGAAGCCATTGTTTTGGGCTTTGACCAGTTTATCATCATTGAATATATTTGTCACTTCTCTTAGCCGGTTACCTTTGGTGGGCGTCCAGCAGCATCATTCCTGTAAGGCTTCTGTTCGTGGCCCAGTCTTCTTGAGGCTGACTAAAAATAACTGTCTTTATGTGGACTGATTTGAAAGTATCATACCAGATGACAATCACTGCACATATATATATATAGAGAGAGAAAATACAGCGTTTATTTTTTACTGAGTCTTTGAAAGGAGATGCCCTATTTCATGTAAAAGTCATCTTCTAAAGCTTGAAATCAGTAGATTTCAAATTAGCTGAAATTCAGATGAGTGAAATTCAAATAATAAAACTTACAGTTCGTGCCTATTGTTACCCTGATTTGCTGTGATTCTCTGCTTTATTCTGCATTGGACACAGGGTACCTTTGGTAATTTTCCAAGGGTCTTCAGGTTACAAGAATTTGACAGATGTTGGAAGATAGTTTTGTATTGAGTCTCCTGCTCTCAGAGGTAGTTTTAGTGTTCGTGCAGCGCCTTTAAAATAAGGACTGACGGGAAACCAAGCAATTTTGATTACTCTGAAAGCCATTGCTAATTGAAGCAAATGGGATAAAGTAGCTCTCCTGCCTGAAACTACTTTCCTAATCAAATTGAATCAAGTGTTTTCAGTCCTTTAGTGGTCACGCTGAGGATTTTTCTGTTTTGAGGAGGAGGAGGTTTGGTGGCCATGTTGCACAAATAGCCATCCTTAGCACTCACACAGTCTGCATTACAGCAGCAAAATTGATGGTTCTGTTAAAATGTTCTTTTATTTTTGGTTGAGGGCAGCCTATACATATGTTAGCTGTTGAAAGATATCTTAATCTTGATGGTAATTGAAGAGGGATACTCCCAAGCCCTTTAGCATTCTAGATGATTTGTAGTGGTATCTAACAAGTATGTACCTGGGCGAGTTTTTTTTATTGTCAGATGGTTTATTCCAGCTCAGCATAAGAACAAGGAAATAGGTGTTGTTTGTGTCTCAGAGCAGAGAGTATAGAGTCTATAGGTGTTCTATTTGGCCTTTTTAGTGGCCCAAATGTTCAACTTTTAAAATTATACTATGGATTTCTAGATTGCAAGAGGACCCACCTGTGGGTGTCAGTGGCGCACCATCTGAAAACAACATCATGCAGTGGAATGCAGTTATATTTGGGTGAGTTGAAAGATAAAACAACTGATAGGTGTGGTGAGTTTTTAAAAATGAGCAACTAGGAAAAGAGACTGAGGTTGAACGGGGACCTCACAGAAACTGCAAGGTAAATTAGAAAAAACATTGCCATAAAAGTTTTATCGGTTACATAAAATTTATTTGCATTTTGCAATTAATACATAAGATTTTATAGCCCTAGCTGGTTTAGCTCAGTGGATAGAGCATCGGCTGGTGGATTCAAGGGTCCTGGGTTCGATTCCAGTCTGGACACATGCCCAGGTTGCGGGCTCGATCCCCAGTAGGGGGCGTGCAGGAGGCAGCCAATCAATGATTCTGTTGTCATTGATCTTTCTATTTCTCCCTCTCCCTTCCTCTCTGAAATCAATAAAAATATATTTTTAAAAAATACATAAGATTTTATAACAACTTTGGGTTTTACCTTATAAAAATACCATTTGAAACTAAAGGAGAAGAGATAAATGATTTTATATAAAATGTGCCAAGCAAGTGTTTATGCTTGTATTTATTAGAACTATAAAAAGGCTAGGAACAAAAACATTGAGAACTTAGACTATGACAAGATTTTAAATGAAAAACGTTTCATAGCCCAGTATGAAATACAGGCATACCTCAGAGATACTGTGGGTTTGGTTCCAGACTACCACAATAAAGCAATTTTTTTTTGGCTGGTGGAGGGCCTTACTTTCAATTCATAAAAAAAGGCAGCATCTGTGAAGTGCAATAAAATGAGTATGCCTGTAGCTGAATGAAGTCTTTGAGAAGCAGTCTTACATTCTACATATATATTGCATATATGCTTTTTAATTTAAAATTTCCTTATGCCTTTTCTTTGGTTTTCTCAGAATTGATCTTTTTTTATTTCACTCTTTTTTAAAAACTAGGGTTTTGTGCTAAATCTTTAATTTTAAAGGGGAATATTTTCATAAACAATTCTGAGTTGCCTCTGAATTAGTTACAAGTAAGAGTCTACCTTAAAAACTAGTGGGAAAAAGAGGGTAGTTCTCCTTCTAAAGTTATTATTTTAAATTCAGGCTGTGAACATGCTTCTTTGAGACCTGAATATGCCTTGCAAGTAATAATTAAACTTCATGCTGCTGCTTAGGAAAAATGAAATTGGGGTATGGAGGCCAGGAAAAGATTTGAGCAAAAGAAACTGGCTTTCTTGATTTAGTTATGTCTATCCAGTTTGAACTAGAAATTGCTCTGTTGAAAAATAGAACACACCTGCCCTAGCAGAGGGGCTCAGAGCATCATCCAATACATAACAGGTTGTGGGTTTGATTCCCAGTCAGAGCACATACCTAGGTTTCAGGTTCCATCCCCAGTCAAGGCTCTTAAAGGCCCGGCCAATCGAAGTTCCTCTCTCACATCAATGTGTCTCTCTCCCTTCCTCACTAAAATTAATGAACATCATATCCTTGGGTGAGGATTTTTTTGAAAAGCAGAACATGCTGCTTTGGTAACATAGTTAAACTAAAGGGTATTGATTTCCATCTTACTGATGTAAATTAAAATAGGACCTTTTCTCTCAAGAATGCACATATTTACAAAATAACTTGTTGGTATTTGGGAGCTGAATTCTTTTTGTGCTAAAATTATGATACATTTGTGTGTGTGTGTGTGTGTGTGTGTGTGTGTAAAGCTACCCTAAGAGGAAAACTTAGAAAATAAAAGTTACCTTTTATGCCTAAATCTGTAAAAATTTAGGCCTAAGATGATACTAAATTAACACTATCTTAAAAACTCCACAAATTGTCAGGATGAGCCCCTCTTTCTGTTTGAGTTTATCCTTTCCACTCTTGAAAACCAGGAAAAGGCAGAACAAAAGAATGAAAAACGTGTTTTAATCAGAAATTTTCTTGTTTTCAGACCAGAAGGGACACCCTTTGAAGATGGTAAGTCATTCTCCTTATGTTTTCTACAGTGTTAAGAGGCTTTTTAAAAAGTAGGAAATTATGCCCTAATTGGTTTGGCTCGGCCTGCAGACTGAAGTGTCCCAGGTTCGATTCCGATCAGAAGCACATACCCCCGGCCTGGGCCCTGGTGGGGGCTCTTGCAGGAGGCAACCAATGTCTCTCTCACATTGATGTTTCTCTCTTTCCCTCTCTCTTCCACTTTCCCTAAAAATCAGTGGAAAAATATCCTTGGGTGAGGATTAATAACAACAACAGAAGTAGGAAATTATAACACCAATGTATCTACTTAAAACTGTTTTTTATTGTTAATAGGTCAAATTAAAATTAAATACTGCTACTGAGTTTACAAGACTTTCTCCTCCCATCAGCTTGATCACCTTTGTTGCCACTCTATTACCTTAATATTTGGCTATAGAACCTTAAGCCTAGATCATAGGGTCTGTGTTGATAATAGTTTAAATTTTGATGGCCTTTGTAGCATGCTAACAATGTTGCTGTGGTAAACACTAGGAGAGGGTAATGGTGCTTTTTTTTTCTTTTTTTAACTTTGTCATCTGTATTGATAGGATGTTGAGCTGAAATTGTTCTTAAATACACAAAGCTGTCAGTAATTTCACATACAACTGGCATTCAACACCTGTAAACAGCATTCTTGCATACTTTTTAAAAATATATGTTATTTTTTGAAAAAAGCAAATTTCCAGTTCTAAAAAAGAATTGTTAAACAGGTTTGTTTTAATTATCAAAATGGCTTCAGCATTAATGCAGCAAAGATATTTGTACAAAAATATTGATTGCAGCACCATTTTTAAGGAGATAACCTGAATGCCCAATAGAGGAAATGGTTAGCAAATTATGGTTTAGCTAGACTCTGGAGTATTATATACCTGTTAAAGAATAAGGTAGACCAAATGACGTTACAGAATAATGTATGTTGCAATAAGTACATATATGCAAGTGTGTCTGTTATGTCAAAGGATTATGTACCACACTGTTATCAGTGGTTACTTCTAGGTCAGGGTTAGGAATTAAATAGAGGTATTTAAGGACTTAAGCTTTTTACTCTACACCAAGTTATTCTCAAGAGTGGTCCAAAAACCCCTTAAGGTCCCTAAGACCCTTTCAGGGGTTCAATGTGATCAAAACTGTTCATACCAATACTGAGACATTTGCCTTTTTTTTCACTGTATTGACATTTGCACTGGTGGTACAAAAGCATTATTGACTAAAACCAGGACCTAAGCAGTTTAGTGTCTTGGCATAAATCAAGATAGTGGCACCAAACTGTACTAAGTGGTACTTTTTATATTTTAAAAAATGCCAGTTTCACTTAATCTCTTGGTGAAAAAGTGGAAATTATTAATATTATTAAATTATGATCCTTGAGTATACATCCTTTTAATATTCTGTGTGATGAAGTGGAAAGTATGTATACAGCACTTTTCTTGTATACCAAATATAATGATTGTCTGGAGGAAAAATACTTCTGCAGTTGTTTGAGTTGCAACTTGAACTACTGCTTTTTTCATGGAACATTCTTACTTGAAAAAATGACTGACAGACAAACTGATTATTTAGGTTTGAGTATTTGGCAGGTTATATTCTCAAAAGTGATCTAAGTGAGCTGTTAGGTCAACAAGAGCAGCTGAACAGTGAACCAATATTTTCCAAATGTGAATGATGTAAAGCTTTATTTATATGGTTTCAGATTCTACATTGCAACTAACCTTTAAAAACTTACCATTTCTTTGGTGTAATATAAAAAAATACCTAGTTATCTGAAAAGGCTATGGAAGTACTCCTTTCCTTTTCATTTATATAATTGTGTGATGCCTGATCTTCTTCATGTTCCTCAACCAAAACAGCATATTGCAACAGATTGAATACAGAAGAAGCTAAGAGAATCCAGCTGTCTTCTGTTAAGATAGTCATTAAAGAGATTTGCAAAAAATATAAAACAATACTTCACTTCTCACTAACTTGGTGAGAAGATATTTGTTGTTGTTTTTTCTCATTAAATGTTACTTAGGTAAATGTGTAATGAGTTTATAGTTCTTAAGGATAAATATTTTAAGATTTTTGAGTTATAATTTCTAATACAACACATATTGATAGTTACAGCCCCTGGTGTGCTGGGGGCAGCTTGTACTGATTTGTGAGAACAGATTGTTAAAAGTTTTGGGAATTTTTGCAAGCTGATTATTAGAGAGCCAATATTTTAAAATGAAATTATTTTTTATTTTTGGTGGAGATACCATAAAATGGTATGCTATTGCATGCATCTCTTTCCAGCTTCACATTCAGTGACTTCACATTGAAGCTTGGTGGAATGAGAAAGTAAAAAGGGTCCTGAGCCCTAGTCGGTTTGGCTCAGTGGGTAGAGCCTGCTGGCTGAGGGGTCCCCTTCAGTCCCGGGTTTTGTCGAGAGCCTGTGCCTCGTGGCAAGGCTGGATCCCTGGCCCTGATCAGGGCCAGTGTGGGAGGCAGCCAATCGATGTATGTCTCTTTCACATCGATGTTTTCATTTACATAATTGTGATTGTCTCTCCCATTCTTTCTAAATTTCATTGGAAAAATAACTTCAAGTGAGGATTAATAAAAAAGGGGGGGTCCGGAGACCCCACAATAGGGGGAGAACTTAAAAATAGCTGTTTCATATTTGTGTTTACTTGAAATTTTTACATAGTACATTTTTGTAATTAAAGAGAATTAAAATGTAAACTTTAAAAATACATAGGTATAAGGCTGTCTTCACTAACTATACATTTCATAGTACCTCTATTAATATATCAAAATATGAAATAGATACCACCTTTTATTTTGCTTATATCTTTGACCTCCCTAATTCCAAATTTCCAAACAAAAAATTGTGAAGAGGTAGAGTTTGAATATCAAATATGAGTAGTGAAGAAGATAAAGAATAAAATATTTTACTAAATACATGCCTCTTATGTTAGTAAACTGAAGCCAGGAGCTTAGAATTAGGTTGATTAAGGTTTTGTTGTTTAGATTATTTTTTAAATTTTTATTTTTTAGTAGATTATTTTTAATTTTTTTTTTTTTTAGTTATAGTTGGCATTTTTTTTAAAAAGTGGCATTGGTGACATAAGGGAAAGAACTGTGTAGAGACACATGGAATGGTTTAAACTTTCCTTGACTTCGTTAGGAATAAGTTTTTCCAAGGGGTTGTAATTAGAGGGAGGACCTCTCTAATCTACTCACCTTTAAGGTGAGTTTCCTCAAAATAAAAGGACTTTGGATAGTGAATAAACACAAAAGAAGTCTAAAAAAACAAACCCCAAACCACTAGTAGTGTTATTTCTGTGAAATGGATTTGGAATTGGAGTTGAGAGTTCTTAACTTTTCTGTTTACTGTGAACAGATTTACTTTGTTAAAATGCATAATTTTAAAAAAATGCCTATGCTTCTGTTGACCAAAAAATACTGATATAGACTGACCAAAATGTACTGTGTTGGTCTATAACCAACAATAGTAGGCAGTTACACTTATGCTTACCAGTACTGATTCTTGGCATATTTAAGTGAAGGGAGTCTTAAGGGACAGAACAGACCTTTTACATTAGCTCCCAAGTCTCCAATCTGAGTCCATTGTATGTGGTAGTCACCAACTCTCAAAAATCCTCTGGGCACCCTCCCCTCTTCTAAGCTATAATAAATTGTCCAAATGTGCATTTTAAATTTAGTAGCTAGAACCAAATTGCCTTTTAAAAATGTAACAGTTATTCCCACCAATAGTATGTGAAAGTGTTAGTTTCCTATGCTTGCCAATGCTATGTGTGTTGTCATTCTGACATAAATTGAAGTATATTAGTATGTTTCATATGCTAAACCAAAATTCACATGAATTTTTATATGGTGCAAATACCAGTATGGGTTGAAAATTCATTGATGAAGAGATTTAAAAGTTATGCTTGTCCGTACTATAATTATTTTGGTTTGTTTTCTATCTAGGTACTTTCAAACTAGTAATAGAATTTTCTGAAGAATATCCAAATAAACCACCAACTGTTAGGTTTTTATCCAAAATGTTTCATCCAAATGGTAAGTAGCAATTTTGTTTGACTTTGCAAATGATAAAGGGGAGGGGGGAAAGGCTTGTTTCCTTCCTTCTAGGTCTTACCCCATAGTTCTCACTCCAAGGGCCCATTTCCAGATGTTGTTTCCAGATCAGTATTAGTCACAAATCTTACCAAGGTTCCAAATTTGAGATAAATTTTTGTTTTAATAACTTCTGATTTTAAAGTAATATCTATTTGTAGAACTGTGAAAGATGTTGAAAAGAATTTGTCACTTAAAATTTAGCTTTTAAAAACACAAATAAATGCTTGTACAAAATTGGTATGTTCTGAATAAAGTTAAGTACCTAATTTTTTATATACTATGAACATTTTCCCTTATTAAATATTTCTACACCATTCTTAGTGGCTACAAAATGTTCTGAGTTTGCCATAACTTATCTAATCAGTGTCCAGTTGTTTTCAGCACTTTTGATATTCGTGAAAATAAATCTTCTCAAATACTCCTGAATATTTCTTTCTTTTTTTTTTTTTTTAATATATTTTATTGATTTTTTTACAGAGATGAAGGGAGAGGGATAGAGAGTTAGAAACATCGATGAGAGAGAAACATCAATCAGCTGCTTCCTGCACACCTCCTACTGGGGATGTGCCCGCAACCAAGGTACATGCCCTTGACCGGAATCGAACCTGGGACCTTTCAGTCCACAGGCCGACCTACTGAGTCAAACCAGTTAGGGCCTGAATATTTCTTTAGAATAAGTTTTTAGAAGTGGTATTACTGGATCAAAGGTTTGTGTATTTTTAAGGCTTTTTAAAATAGTTTTACTCTTTTTTTCTCATTCCTATTTTCACTTTCAGAAGTTTATTTTATTATTTTTCATAAATGATTGCTGAGGGACCCTTTTGTAGTTAAATTTGTCCTTCCCTGACTTTGTGCTCTTTACTTTTAATATATTTATATTCCTGATTATAAATTACTGTCTGAAAGACTTATTTTTCAAAATATTTAAGCTCTCTTTTTGTAACCTTTTGCTCATTTCAATGTGATCTTCCCCATCAGTTAACTTCTTTTCAGAAGGCACATATTCAGAAGTCTTTCTGATTGCATGTAGTCTCGTACTGCAAACTGCATGAGTGAGCTATAGGCAGGTAGAGCTCCCTACTCAGAGGAGTGTTTTTGTGTACGTGGAACCAGTGTGACTTCCCAATAATAGATTTAATTTCTTTTGCTTTTTTCTTCCAGCTGCCATTTTTTTTTCTTTTAAAGCCAAGACAGGTTTAATTGAATGTTTTGTTTCTGTTTTGGGGAAATTCCCAAGTTGCTTACTACTCTGCTTTTGCTTTATCCTGGCTTAGACTTTATATTGAATCAACCCAAATTATAGTAAGGGGGCTCTGTAAATCAAGGTGGAATAGGCTGTAGAATGCACAGGGAGTATATGTGTATAGGTGTAGGATTAATAGATTTATGGAGAAACTATATTGTTATTTTTGATCATTTAATATTAATAGCGCCAAACCGGTTTGGCTCAGTGGATAGAGCGTCGGCCTGCGGACTGAAAGGTCCCAGGTTCGATTCCGGTCAAGGGCATGTACCTTGGTTGCGGGCACATCCCCAGTAGGAGGTGTGCAGGAGGCAGCTGGTCGATGTTTCTCTCTCATCGATGTTTCTAACTCTCTATCCCTCTCCCTTCCTCTCTGTAAAAAATCAATAAAATATATTTTAAAAAAAATATTAAAAGCATCGTCTCCCTTTTGCTGCTATCAGTACTTTTTTATTGTTAACTTCCTGGTTTACTTTATTAACACCTTTATTGAAATATAATTCATACTAGGGGCCCAGTGCATGAATTCATGCACCTTGAAAGAAACTGTGGACTGCGAGGCTGAGGTGGGCATAGGACGGGTCTCGGCCCATCCTCTGCGCCCCTGCCTTGCCCTTCCCACCGCGGCCCCTGGTCCCCTGTCTGCCGGCAGCCCCGCTCCTGCCACCACTGCTCCCATGCGCTGATGGTGCCGGCCCCGCTCGCACCCCCTGACAGTGCAGAGCAATTAGGGCTGGCGCCAGCAGTGGGTGCGAGCAGGGCCAAAGCTGTCAGCAGGTGCGAGTGGCAGCTGCTGCCTAAATCGCCCCTCAGGAGCAGGGGGAGGTTGAGAAACCCTCAGGGGCAATCAGGGCCAGTGCTGGGCACCGGCAGCGGTTCTGGCGCCAGCAGCGGGTGTGAGCAGGGCCGGTGCCAGCAGCAGGTGCGAGCACGGGAGCAAAGAATTTTCAGTAACCACCAGAGGCTTGCCCCGATGACAGCGACTGGCACCCCACCTTGGTCTGGCATCCCCGCTCACCTGCTCCACCATCCCGCTGCAGCCAATGCCCACCATGTTCCACTCGCGCCCCCTGGTGGTCAGTGCACATCATAGCGACTGTTCGGTTGTTCTGCCGTTCAGTCTATTTGCATATTAGGGTTTTATATATAGAGATACCATGCTCTTTACCCATTTAAAATATACAGTTCAGTGTTTTAATAATTTTTATTGAATTCAGAGAGGAAGGGAGAGGGAGAGAGAGATAGAAACATCAATGAGAGAATCATTGATTGGCTGCCTCCTGCATGCCCCCTACGGGGATGGAGCCTGCAACCCAGGCATGTGCCCTTAACCAGGAATCGAACCATGACCTCCTGGTTCATAGGCCAGTGCTCAACCAGTGAGCCATGCGGCTGGGCCAATTTTAGAACCCTTTCTGATGTTCCTTTGGATTTATAGTAAGTAAATTGACTTGTTTTTAAGCTGAGTTTTAGGATCTTGTCTAAAGCTAACAGTTGGAAGTACCTAGCACATGGATAGTAATGGGTAAGAAGGATAGAGCCCTGTGGTATGACAGCATTTAAGTATACTTTGCCTCGTCTTCTCCCCCTGCCCCCAAAAGCTGCATTGCTGTTTTTATGTAGAGTGATCTGGCTTGCTCTAAAGACTTCTAAAACTTGTTAATTACTTTTATTTTTTAATTATAAAAGGAATGTATACTCAGTGCAAAAACATCACAAAATACAAGAAAAGATAAAACAAGGTCTTTCATAATCCTACTATCACAGTTATCTGCTAGTTACATTTTGACATTTAATCTTACAAATGTTTTTGCAACTGCATACACCTCAAATGAAGATAGTTATAATTTTTTACTATAAATGGAATTATATTATCCTGTATAAATAATTGGAAAATTACAGTATTAAGGTAATATATTGTGGATGTCTTTCTACATTAGTTAACATAGGGTAGATGTGTATCATTTCTGTTGACTAGTGTGGCAGTGGTTATATGAATGTAGCATTTAGCAGGTCCCCTCTTTATGGGCCACAAGGTGGTTTCCAATTTTTCACTCTTATAAAGAGTGTTATAGTGAACATTTGTAAATAAAATTTTGTAGTTCATGATTATTTCTTTTAGAGTAATTTCTGGGAGTGAAATTGCTGTGTTAAAAAATAAACTTTAGCCCTAGCCGGTGTGGCTCGGTGGCTAGAGTGTCGGCCTGTGGACTGAAGGGTGGGTCCCAGGTTCAGTTACCGGTCTGGGCACATGCCTGGGTTGTGGGCTCGATCCCCAGTGTGGGTGGGATGTGCCAGAGGCAGCTGATCAATGATTCTCTCTCATCATTGATGTTTCTGTCTCACTCTCTTTCCCTTCCTCTTTGAAATCAATAAAATATATATTTTTAAATAAATCAGCTCCCCCCCCCCCCCAAAAAAAAAGAAAGCTTTATTTAAGAATATTTAGAAATAGGGAATTTAAACAGATTTACTATATGGGATGTTGAAAAAGTTTTAACTCCCACCCAGCCTCCTCATGAGAAGGTACAAAATAAGAGACCTTATTTAGGGCTGGTTTTCCTGTGAGAATGGGGTTTAGTTATTGCCTAATTTTCAAAACTTCTGTGTGGGCCAAGCGTTCTATTTGTGGTAAAGCTTTCTCTTAATAGATATGACAAAGTTAATATGTAACCAGTTTTAGTGTTGTCTTTGCAGTGTATGCTGATGGTAGCATATGTTTAGATATCCTTCAGAATCGATGGAGTCCAACATATGATGTATCTTCTATTTTAACCTCAATTCAGGTAAGTGTGTATTAAGATGCATCATAATTTTTCAAGACTCTGTGGTATCCAATCAGCTCTTTTAGGCATAATCTAAAGACCGAGTGAGCAAATTAACTTTCCCAGCACTGAGGTAACCAGTGGCAGAGCTCAGACAAAAAACCCATGATTTTTAGACGTCTGGTCTCCTTTTTCATTAGTGACCACCTTAGATCAAATCCACAATTATTTTCCTGTTTATGTGTAAGTTAATGTTCTCACAGGCCAAGTATTTGTGCGCATGAAGTATAGCCAGAGGTTGTGGAGAAGAATAAAAAATCTCAGGGAAAGATGAAAGATGATTGCTTAAAAAAAACCATAGGGACCTCAAGAAACTGCCAAGTGCAGAGAATTGAGAATACTGCCCCATCCAAGAAATTGTCTATACTAATAAAAGGGTAATATGCTAATTAGACTGGAAGTCTTCCAGACGTCCTTCTGGACAAAGCTATGGTGGTGGGGGCCGAGGCAGAGGTGGTTAGGGGCGATCAGGCCGGTAGGGGAGAGTGGTTAGGGACAGTCAGGCCAGCAGAGGAGAGCAGTTAGGGGCGATCAGGCTGGCAGGCAGAGTGGTTAGGGGTGATCAGGCAGGCAGGCAGGTGAGTGGTTAGGAGCCAGTGGTCCTGGATTGCAAGAGGGATGTCTGACTGCAGTCAGACATCCCCCAAGGGGTCCTGGATTGGAGAGGGTGCAGGCCCTGCTGAGGGGACCCTCCACCCACCCACACACAAATTTTGTGCACCGGGCCTCTAGTATATATGTAAAAGAAAGTAGTGTAACTATTTGCCAAAGCACTCTGGCAGAATATTTCACAGTGGACCTTGAATGATAGTTTTCTGGAGGGGTGGAGAGAGGTATGTTTTAGTTATGTGGATTTGAGAGGAGCAGAAGTAATGTTTTGGTTTGTGACCTTTTTAAAGCTTTGCTTTATTGGGATCATCTTATAAACATTGTTTTTAACCTTCCTATTTCATCCCTTTGCTGCTAGATATGTTTTATTGATTAAAGGAAACAAGATTATCTAACTTATAGTGAGACATTTGCCAAATAACTACAATAATAGAGCTTAATGTTGGAAAAGGTTTGTTACTAAGCTATTTACAGGTGTTGTATATTAACCAAATCTGCAAATCAAACTGCTCACTTCCTACTTTAATGTTAGTAGGCTAAAGAAGATATTCTTTTCCAATTTATTCCAAAGGTCTTAAGGCAATTGAGAGTGATCTGTTTTAGAAGCTTTTCTCTAGCAGTAGGAATCTTCTCACTGTATTTATCAAGCCATTTCTGAAATTATTTAGACCTAAAAATATGTAAGACATACTAATTTCTGCCATTTTATATAACTTCTGTGCTCCTTATCTGACCCCTGTTAATGCAAAGAACAACTCTGCAACTCTATTTTTTTCTCTCTCTTTCCTTTTAGTCTCTGCTGGATGAACCAAATCCAAACAGTCCAGCTAATAGCCAGGCAGCACAACTTTATCAGGAAAACAAACGAGAATATGAGAAAAGAGTTTCAGCCATTGTTGAACAAAGCTGGAATGATTCATAATAGACAACTGGTCTGTTAATCTTTTTCATCATTGTTGTGTATAATTTACCTCTCAGTAGAAAGGCTAACAAATTTTAAGTGCCACCAGTTTTAAGGATTCTGCAGAAGAAAAGTCCTTCAGTTTAGAACCTATAAAAGCTTGTGTATCTTGATTAATGTACTTTTTATTGCATGGTGTGAACTAAGTTATTGCTTACATAAATTTGTAATATATCCTGTTTGTATTTTTTTCCAAGTGTATAATGTTGGTGTGGAGTTTTCATGACAGAATATACACATTTTGTAAATCTGTACTTTTTTCAAATATTGAATGCCTTATTTTTGAATTCTTTAGATTTTTAAATTGGAGAAAAGCACTTAAAGTTTTTTATATATGAATATTACATGTAAAGCTGTTAAAATACATAACTTCAAGAGACTTTGTCACTTATTTCCTTATCTATGTAGGAGGGGTTAATAAGTCTCTAGCTCTCAATCAATTGATAGTTTCATTTCCAATTTCAAAAGAACAGATTTATATTTTATCAAGAAATTCTTCAAATTTGATTCTAAATACTTATAATCTCAAACTTCATTTTTGAATGAACCTGTATTGCTTTCAATTGAGCAATTGTAAATTGGTTTGTTCTGTCCAACTCTGTACTTAGGCCACTTTTACTGTTTCTTCATGCTCTACTTACTGTTAAACTGTGCCTCTTGTGATTTCACAATTTGCACCTCTACCATGAGGAATTAGCACCTTTACCTTTAATGAGCAGAGAGCTGATGCAACTTATTTGCTGCTTGATAGCACTTTAAAAGACTTTTGATAATGAAGAAAGTAAAACCATAAGCATTTACCAAACATCCATACCCCACTATTAGCAATGAATAAGAATTTCAGTGGACGAGCAAGGCAGACATTTTTTAATCTCCTAAGTTGTATAAAAGTTGTACTGCATCTAGTTTACATTTTAAACATGGTATTGTAGAAAGCTAATACAAAGCTATCCTATGCCTTCAAGTAGGATAGAAAATGGAAAATATACAAGTAAATTCTGTTGAACCACCTGTGTAGTCTTTCTAGTAGTTAAAACAGCTATTTCAGTAATCCCAAGAGTTTTCTTGTCATATTCCTACTAGTATAGTAAGCTCAGAGCTGCTTCTCTATTAGAAGACTGTAAGATGGCAATATCTATAGCTTTTAGTAAGCAAAGTTTAACACTGGAAGGATAAGTGCTGATCGTTTCTTTTAAAGTTATTAGTTGGCAAATTTGGGGGTAAGTGTATGGCCTTAAGTACTTTGATACAAGTGAGAGTTCACTCACTGGAATTAATGGCCAAAACGGGGGAAAGGTACTTTATTTAAAGATACTTTTTGGTCATTTTAAATGTGTGATGCTTTTATATTCAGCTCTA
The DNA here is from genome assembly GCF_000147115.1 of Myotis lucifugus. NCBI lineage: Eukaryota > Metazoa > Chordata > Mammalia > Chiroptera > Vespertilionidae > Myotis > Myotis lucifugus. The sequence goes on along the minus strand of NW_005871076.1, from coordinate 9,840,093 downwards.
AAATTATACTTTCTATAGACATATAGTCCAGTGAGTGAAGTGACTCTGATAGTTAATACACAGTAGCAATGAGTCTTCCCTCTTACTTCATTACATGTTATTTGGATACTGCTTTGAAATCTATTTTTATCCTTAACCTGTTTTCCTTTCCCTATTTTAAACTGAAACATTTCAAGTATCGATGGGAAATTATTGAAGAAAATTCGTGCACAGGTAGGGTACCTAGGCCTGGCTAGCAGGCCTGCCATCTGGGGCGTTCCTTTGTTTTGTGCCGCCCCCTAGTGGTCAGCACACGTCATAGCGAGTGATTGAACTCCCGAGGGGACACTGCATATTAGCCTTTTTTATATATAGAATATATCTTACTTGGCAAGGAGTCAACTCTGACTCTTAAATCAATGCATGCAACTCACCTAGTCTGCATTTCATTGGAGAAAATTCTTGGGAACGGTCTGTGAATTACTCCTCATAGTTTTTTCCTTCAGCTTAGGAACAGCTTAGGCCAGCCGTGGGCAAACTAAGGCCCGCGGGCTGGATCCGGCCCGTTTGAAATGAATAAAACTAAAAACTAAAAAAAAAAAAGACCGTACCCTTTTATGTAATGATGTTTACTTTGAATTTATATTCACACAAACACTCCATCCATGCTTTTGTTCCGGCCCTCCGTTCCAGTTTAAGAACCCATTGTGGCCCTCGAGTCAAAAAGTTTGCCCACCCCTGGCTTAGGCTAATGAGGACAGTGCAGCAGCTAACACACAAAACTGTTTGTGCATGGCTAAAGCCGGTGGTGATTTTATAGCATCCTGGGCATTTCACATCCATGAAGTGGGAATTGGGCTCCGTACCAGGCGTTTTTCTTGTTTTTTTTTTTTTTTTTTTTTTCCCTTCTGGAGAGGGATGTTGTCATGGGGAAGTTGTCATCGCTAGAAAGCCATTTTCAAGGTTATATCATATAAAAAAATATGTACTTTTAAACTCCACAAATTTTTTTTTTTTAACTCAACACAAATTTTATAAATGGTATGGCAGGAGGCTAGAATTAAGTTATTTGTTTAGGTATGAAGGTGGATTCATGTTAAAATTTAAATACATTTGTGACAAAATTCCTCTTTAACAATGACACTGTACAAGGCACTATTCTAAGAATTCTGACATACATTGCATCTCAGACTTAGTAATCCTGAGGTGTAGGTATCAAAGACTAGCAAACTAGGTACAAAGAGATTAACTGTGACTAGCTCCAGATCAGGGGTCCTCAAACTATGGCCCTCGGGCCACATGCGGCCCACGGAAAACATTGATCCGGCCCGCCGGTTGTTTTTGCCGCCGCTGCCTGTTGCTTAGCAGCCGACTCCTCCCGGGCCGCAGTGCGCATGTGTGGAATGTGCGCTGCACTCTCCGACTCCCCTCCTCCTCTCAGTCTCGGGTGTGATCTCACGAGTCACGAGTCACGAGCTTGCCTGTGCAGAGCCTGCTGCTGCCTGAGGACCGAGGTAAGAACAAGTTAGGATTTATTTTTTTTTTGAAGTTAGGTCTATTTTTTTTTTATTTTGCAGTTAGTAGGGCCTTTTTTTTGAAGTTAGGAGAACCTTTTTTTTTTTGAAGTTTTGTTTTTTTACTTCAAAATAAGATATGTGCAGTGTGCATAGGAATTTGTTCATAGTTTTTTTTTTTTTTTAATATATTTTATTGATTTTTTACAGAGAGGAAGGGAGAGGGATAGAGAGCCAGAAACATCGATGAGAGAGAAACATCGACCAGCTGCCTCCTGCACATCTCCCACTGGGGATGTGCCCGCAACCAACGCACATGCCCTTGACCGGAATCGAACCCGGGACCCCTCAGTCCGCAGGCCGACGCTCCATCCACTGAGCCAAACCGGTTTCGGCAGTTCATAGTTTTTTTTTAAACTATAGTCCGGCCCTCCAACGGTCTGAGGGACAGTGAACTGGCCCCCTGTTTAAAAAGTTTGAGGACCCCTGCTCTAGATCAACCAACTAGCTAGTGATAGAGCTGGGATTTGAACTTAAATATTCTATCCCAATTTATGAAAATACTTTTGATGATTTAGAATTATGTACAGACTGGTATCTGTCCAATGAAAAGGTTTTCCTGACCACCATTTTCCAACTCTTTTTCTAGTATAAAGTCTTGATAAAGGGACATTTTCAGGTCTCTGCTATAAAGGACTATGATTTATCAATAGACCAAAAATTTTTCTCTTCCTAAAAATATCCTTGAGTCTGCACACCCCACCCCCCAAAACATAAGTTCTATTAATATGATTAACTTCTAGAACTGATCTAAAAATTATTAATATAGGTGGAGGTAATAGGGGGGAAAAGCTATTTAAAGTACCTTATTTAGTAACATCTTTTGTGCTCAGTGAATAAGGCACCTAAGTTTATTCATTTAGTACTCTTTTTAAGAAAGAACTCAGGCTTACAGCACAATTTAGTTACATCTAAGGTATTTTGATCTCTTAATTCTTTCATGTTTCAAGAGCAGAGACCAAGTTTTTAGGTCTTGGTGGTGTTTATTACAATTCCTTTATATTGCATTCAGCAATGCAAAGTCCCAAAGAAATCTGTTGGAATTATGTTTGTTAATAGAAAAGTCAATGGTTGGAAAGCTAGTAAAGGTAAATGAAATTGTGCATAGGACCTGGGTCCTTGTGCCAAGATGTGCCCTCTTCAGTTCCCATGTAGTTAGGGAAAACAGCTGTTGTCAGATAAGGGGAAAGATTACTTATCAGTTATTCCAGTATATAACATAGAACAAAGATATGTTGAAAGAATTGACAGTTTTCCTCTATCCTTTAAAAAAATACAGAAATATGTGTCATTCTGTCAGTAATTTCTCTACACCATCACTACAGTTTTTTTTTATATATTTTGATTCTTTTAGTAATTTCTCTACACCATCACTACAGCTTTTTTTTTAAAAATACATTTTATTGATTTTTTACAGAGAGGAAGGGAGAGGGATAGAGAGTTAGAAACATCGATGAGAGAGAAACATCGATCAGCTGCCTCTTGCACACCCCCTACTGGGGATGTGCCTGCAACCAAGGTACATGCCCTTGACTGGAATCGAACGTGGGACCTTTCAGTCTGCAGGCCAATGCTCTATCCTCTGAGCCAAACCAGTTAGGGCTTTTTTTCTTTTTTTAACCTTTTATTATAGAAAATATCTAACAGGAACAAAAGAAGATAGAAAATATATTGACCTTCCAGAGGTTCATCATCCAGGTTCACATTTTTTTTCTTTTCATTATCTTTTTTTCTACCTGACTTCTCTTTTTTTTTTCTTTCCATCACCATGTATCCCCTTGATGGCCTCTTCCTTCTTCACCCAACCCCTCACACATCTAAAATCACCACACTGTCGTCCATGTCCGTGGGTTCTCTCTAGTTTTTTTTTTTCTTTTTTTCATCTCTACACCACACCCCAACACCACCAACAGACAAGTACCAAATGATTTCACTCATATGTGGCATTTAATGAACAAACTAAACTACCAAGCAAAATATAGACAGCATTATAGAGAACAGTCTACTTTTTAAAAATTGTCTCAGAGATCCTTTAACTTGAACACGGCAAACCAGATTCCCTAATCAGCATTTCTAGCCATGACCCCTTAATTGAGGTCATCGGTACTTTTCTTTCTCCCTTCTTGCTCCTCATAGACAATATCCTCAACCACACACTCAAACCATGAGTGATATGGATCACTTCATTTCCTCTTAGTTCTTATATATGTTGGTAATTTTCTCATCCAGCTAGTTAAGGTGTATGACCCTTACTTTGAATTCTTTCTCTGACATATTGCTTGCCTCCATTTTATTTAGTTTCTTTTTTGGCGATTCCTCATTTTCTTTCCTTTGGGGGTTTCCCTAAATGGGGTTTGTCCCCCCATTTTTGCTGTCTCTTTCTGGCCTTGGGGTCCAAGGGGTTGAAGGCCCTAGCAGTGCAATGATCTGGGACTCACTAGACTGCAGGCTGGGTCTACCTTCAGTTTCACACCTTTATTGTCTGCTCTGAGCTGTACCCCTTTCTCCCCCGACTCTGGTCCCTCAGTTGTCCATTTCAGATTCTCATGGTGGGCGGGGGCATGTGCACAGTTCATCTGGTATGCAACTCCCTGTGAGGGCCCAGAGCCCTCTGGCATGCAATTCACTGTGTGACCCCAGCACCCAAGGCAGGATGACACCCTAGAAACCCCTGGCAGCACACATGCAGCATGGTCCTGTGACCTGTGGCTGGGCACACCAGGTTGAACCAGCAGCTCTGAACTGGGAGGCAGGTAGAGCACAGGCCAGGTGACAGCTCCACAGTTTGAATGGAAAAGGCATGCCCTTCTGCAGCCCTGAGGATGGAGCCTGGTCTGATGGGGTGATTGTGGGTGCTCATTTTTTTCTTTCATGTAAATGTAAGTTAGTTGAGACATTTCATATATTCCCAGCTTGGCCTCCAAGGTAAAACGGCAGGAATGAAGTAGTGAGAGTTCACTAAGTGCCAGGTGCTTTCCCAGACATTAGTTTTTCCACTGAATCCTCCAATAAAGATTAAAGGATCATCCCCACTTTGCCGATCCCTATCCTGAGGTGAAATAACTTTGGGAAGCATCTCCTAATTCACATCTACTAGGTTCAGTTAAATATTCTTAAAGAAATGTCAAAGGTAAAGGAAAATGCAGCCCTAGAGGATGAGATTTTGGTGCTAGCATTCACATCAAAGCAAGGTCTTTAGGCCCACACAGTTCAAGGTTGACCTTACTACTACCTTCACTAAACCAGGGGAGTATCAAGACTTGCCTTAGGCCCTAACAGCATCTTCCTCTCAAGCAATAGGTTGGAGGGCCATAATCAAGGATATTTTGGGTTCATTAGCCTACTTTTCCTAGGCAGAGAAAGAAAGATGGGACTTGGGCCACAACTACCAGGGTGATATTTTAAGGAGGCACCCTTTTCTGACAGCACTGTTGGAAAGAAGCTCTGGTTCACATGGTCTAGAATAGATAAGAATTCATCAAATGGGAGCTTATTAGTCTCAATTTTTACGATTTGATTTCTAAGGGCGTCTGTTCAGATGGTTACCCCAACTCCTCAGCTGGTCCTCTTACCCAAAGGCAAGGCTTCAAGCCCACCTCCATGTCACAGGAACATATGCCAAGGACTCTGCCCCTACGGCTGGCATTGTGAGAAAGCCCAAACCAAAAAAGGCAGCCAATACTGCCACTCCTAGCCCTGGGAGTCATGACTTTAAAGGGACAAACTTTTTTTGCTTTTCACTAAAAAATAAACAGGCATTACCATTTGCTCTCTATTTATTTTAATGAAAAGTGAGCCATGTGAGATTCTGTTTCTCCACCAAAGAATTTGTGTATTTGTCTGTGTGTCCATGACAAGCAGAGAATTTTATTTTTTCTTAATATATTTTTATTGACTTCAGAGAGGAAAGGAGGGGGGGGGGGGAGAGAGAGAGAGAGAGAGAGAGAGAGAGAGAGAGAGAGAGAAAAGAGAAGAGAGAAATATCAATGATGCGAGTGAATCATTGATTGGCTGCCTCCTGCACAACTCCCACTGGGGATCGAGCCTGCAACCCAGGCATGTGCCCTGACTGGGAATCAAACCCGGGACCCTTCAGTCCACAGGCAGACACTCTGTTCACTAAGCCAAACCAACTAGGGCACAGAGAACTTATTTAGTGTGTACTCTATTTGTTGAATGAAACAATATACATTATGACCAAAATTCTGTTTTAAGTTCTAAAACTTGTGCCTCTTAAGATTGTTTAGCCCTAGCTGGTTTGACACTCTAGTGGATAGAGTGTCAGCATGTGGACTGAAGGGTCCCAGGTTCAATTCCAGTCAAGGGCACATGCCCAGTGGGGAGCGTGCAGGAGGCAGCGGATCAATAATTCTCATTATTGATGTTTCTATCTCTCCCTCTCCCTTCCTTTTGAAACTCAATAAAAGTGTATTTTTTAAAAAAGATTTGTGTTTACTTTTATTCTACAGAACCAAAAGGTGTCCCTAAACTCATCAAGAATTAGATAACAGAACTCCCTAGACATTAACAAACTCCTTCCAGACATAAGAGTACCCAGCAGAGAATTTAGAGCTGGACAGCGGGTAAACACTAAGTTATCTGACATATGGGGTAATATAAACCTCATTTCAGATGCAACACTCTATTTTCATGGCCATTTACTACTACAGATAGCAAAGCTTCAGGGGTGGTGATAGTGTCATTCCTCCCAATGCCTGTGGAATAGGTAAGCACAGATCCAAGTGGATCCTGGAAAAGTTCAGAGGGAATCTTTCCCCTGCAAAGGTAGAGGATTGATCAGGTGGGCCACAGACTCTTAAGAATGTTTCAAAAAGCAATTTTCTGGATAACATGAAAGGGTATCACTTAACTGAGCACCCTAAACTGTTCTTGTGCTTTTCACAAGGTATTGAAATTTATGTCTTTAACAGAAAAGATCCTCTTTTAGTCATTATTTGAAGGTAATACTATACTATGTCTCTTCCTAAGATATCACTTGATCCTCACCCCATCTTGGGAAAGACTATATATATGAAGAGGCCAATATCTTGTAGCTTATATCTGGTGCGAGCTCCTGTTTGAAAGCTAAGAGTGGACCATTTTACCTACACCACAGGAGTGCTGCGATGCAAAAAAATTGGATTTCAATGCCAGAAAAACATGAGGATAAAATTATAAAATATTATTTAATTTTATAGGTAAGATAGCCATATAAGTCATAAAGATGAGAAGAAAAAGGAGCTACTTAAACTGAGGAAATAATGAAGAAAAGCATCAGAAAATGGTATTAGAAAATTTCATTTTGGTTAGCGAAGTCTTCAAAAATAAACTGATGGGGATGGGGGTGAGAAGTTTATCCGTCAGTACACAATTTAAGCTTGCTGTATGCAATAGATATATTCCTGATGGGATATTATTAATTTAATGGGACATTATATCTTCTAGAGAAAAAAGAATCCATCATGAGAAACCCATGGAAAAATGCATTTTAAAAGTGAATAATCAGCCCCGGCCGGTGTGGCTCAGTTGGCTGAGTGTCATCCTGTGCACCGAGAAGTCATCAGGTTTGATTACCAGTCAGGGCACAAGCCCAGGTAGTGGACTCGAGCCCCAGTAGGGGGTGTGCAGGAGGCAGCCAATTTTTATTTCTCTCTCTCTCTCCTTTCCCCTCTCCAAAATCAACAAAAACATTTTTAAAAAGCAATAACCACACTCTGCCTTTCCACTTTATAATTTGGGTTTTTAAGCCTCACAAATTTCTACAAATAATTAGAATGAAAGAGACTAGGCTACATTTGAGGAAAAGAAGAGGTTAAGGCTCATTAAGCATGTGCTTGGCCCTCCATCTTAATCCTTGCCATAGCTCTGGTAGTAGTTATTTCTATGATCTCCATTTTTCAGATAAGGCTGGAGGGGAGAAGTGGCTTGTCCAAAGTTATAGGTCAGAGATCTTGTTTCTCCCAACTTGGTCCACTCCAGTGGTCACTCGAGATGAGCTAAAAGTTGCACAAAGATGAGGCCCATCCAAGGTGTGCAGCCTGGCCTTAAGCCATGGCAAGAGTCATCCCATTTCTCTGCCACCAGACACCATGCTCCCACAGTCAGCTCTCCTCATTAGCACTTCTGGTTGTTCAGGTACCTGGGTTTTTCAATAAGTTAAACTAAAGCAGGATCCACTGTCTTATTTACTACTATCCTCAGGACCAAGCACCCTGATGCGTGAATCCTACTATGACTGGCTATTACACTGCTGTCTCCTAAATGATGTCCCTCTCTCAGTACTTATGCTTGGAATAAATACTTAATGGTGGATACAAAATAGGAAAGAGGAACAGGAGAGGGATAAAGAAGAGATACATTGCCCTGACCGGTTTGGCTCAGTGGATGGAGCATCGGCCTGCGAAATCAAGGGTCCCAGGTTCGATTCTGGTCAGGGGCATGTGCCTTGGTTGCAGGCACATCCCCAGTGGGGAGTGTGCAGGAGGCAGCTGATCAATGTTTCTCTCTCATCGATGTTTCTGACTCTCTATCCCTCTCCCTTCCTCTCTGTAAAAAAATCAATAAAATATATTAAAAAAAAAAGAATAGATACATTAACTAAAAGGGGGAAATTAATACCAAAATTTCAGAGCAGAGCAGCACTGCAATAAAGAATTTCTTTGTGCTTGGCAATTCCTCAAGTCTAGTAGAAGACAAGAGCGTAAGGCTCCCCCTCCGGGGGGGGGGGGAGGGGGGGGGAATGTGGCCTTTACTCAGCAGCTGGGAGACCTTCTAGAGAATCTATAGATCAACTGGCTGCCTGGATCAAACTAAGGAATCTTTTGTCAGTTTTAAAATAAGATCAGATGCTCTTTTGTAGGCTGCCTCTTCCCATGAGCTGATGGGTACTTGAAGCCTATGGTTTGATTCTCTCATCTCTTTAGAAAAGATGAGTGTGTGTGACAGTGGAGTATATGGATGGTGTAAACTTCAGATAGCAATAGGAAATAAAGGGTCTGGTTTGTGAGGGGTAAAAAGGACCATAAGACCAGAATCACACTTAAAGGTACATTGTTAAGAAATCCAAAGTGTAAAATCCATTACCTGCCATAATTACATCAACATAAAAAAATATGCATTTTAACAAAAAGTTTGATATTCAGAAACAAAATAAAAAGGCATGATTCATAAATACATAAATATCCATGCATACTTTTACTATGATAGCTACTGGAAGAATGAGACCTTTTAAAATGCCACTTTCATTTCAACTGCCTCTTTCCTACATGTTGGTAATACCAGGAGTCGTAAGAGAGCTTCTGTGGTCAAAGTCACATTCTTCCTTTCTAGCCTGTAGCTGATAATGAAAATGTGATGGATCTTCTGTCTTAGCTTTGATGCTGGGGGGAAAAAAGGAAAAGATTATGTAGTCATGTAGCCCAGTGAATCAGATTCATAAAATACAGCAGCGATGCAATATTTATGTACTACCCAGATAGTAAGAAGACTCAAATTATTAATATTTTACTACACACAAAAAATTCAGAACTCTGACCATACCATCCATTTGGAAGCCAGAACCTAATTTTTTTTTTGTCATTTGTGATCTGTAAATGTTCACAATTTAATGTGATAATGGAAATGCTTAAAATATAACTTTTTTTCCTAGCATGCTTTGCAATGAAAGGTTCTAAAAGCAGAATCACACAAACAGTTATTGTTCTAAATTAAAATCAGCTAAATCCAGGTAGTAATTCACAACATTCCACATTAAGTCAGGATATTTAGGAGATGTGAAGGTTATGTACTTCTGGATTTCACACTATTAGAAACTGTCTTGAAATAGTGGCGAAATGAAGCAGACATATTATTTCTGGGTACTCTCTAGCACCTTTGGTAAATTTAAACATGGCTTTAGACAACTTTTAAGGAAGGTGAAGAAATCATTTTGGCTGTCACCTTGTATTTGAATGGATTTCCTTACCATTTAGCAGTGTGAATGAATCAATCTGAGAGTCTTTTTAGTAATCAGAGTTTTCAAGGTATGACCTATATCCTAGCTAAGCCTATTGCATCAGTCTTTTTGAGTAATTTAAAAGCAGCAAAATTCCTCACCAAAAACAAAAAGTATAAGAAGTCTTTCTCCTTTTAGGAGAATGCAATATCACCTAAAGAAACCATCTTCAAAGGGAAGGAGATTATTCTCTAAATTGTCTCTCAGATTTCTGATAAGACCAAGACTACAACAGCACAACAGTTGCCGCTGGCTTTGGTTGCTGCAAGTCTGGTCTTTGACACAAAGTGTTGATACGTGATCCACTCATCCTGGGCCCCAGGCAACAGACTGGCCTATGGGGTCAGACAGAGCTTTTCTGGCTGCTTTTAGCAGATAAAGGGGAAAAGGTAGCTCCACTGAGCATTTATCTTGGGGATGCAAGACAAAACTGATTTAACTAATCTGACAGGCTGCTTTTTTTTTTTAAATACAAATACTCACCACCTTAGAATCCTATCTCCTTCCACCAAATGGCTGCTCCATTACCCTACAGCTTGCCAAGACTGTACATAATGCACAAAAAAAGAACCTCTTGAAACGCAGATACACTCATTTTTCTAACTTCTCCTTCACTTTCCATTCTGCCATTTTCCCTCATGGATAAAAATGTTTTCAGGGGAAATGGACAATAATTACAATGACAAATTCTTTCTTTTAGTCAATAATGACAGCTTCCTAGTCAATCACTCCTCTTTCTCCTTAAGACAATGCATTGGAAATATTAATTCTGACAGTCATAGTAATGACACCCTTTCTGAGTAAGCTGCTGCAAATTTGTTAATTATTGCTTATTAATGGATAAAGCTGGTCAACCACAAAAGCTGCCAGTAGGTGCCTGGGGATGATTGTTAGATAAATGTTGTTCATTCCATATATTTGTGTTTGAACCTCCCTCTTTCTAAGGAAAAACCATACACTGCAACTGTTGGACAAGTACCATCAGTAGACCAGACACTCTAACCACTGAGCCAAACCGGCCAGGACCATAAGTGTTTTTAAAGTCTTACTTTAAAGAGCTTATGTCCCTAAGTCATCTTCACTAAGTCCTAAGATATCAACAATGCCAGGCGATTCATTTCCACCTGCTAGCTAGCCATAAGACTCAACTAAACTCTAATTTTAGAGGTAGGGGTCAATTGTGGGCAGAACTACAACATGTTTTCAGGTGCATGGCTCAACATCAAGGTTTTCTTTTGTTCTGGGCTGGCAATGTTGCTTAAGGTTTGCCAGTATCTACTACATGCAAACACCTCAGGGAAGAGACAAAAGTCCCTGAAGGCTCTTTCCAGTGGGCTCTCAAGGTGGCCTTCAATGGAGAGGGGACAGCCTTCAACACAAAGTCTGTCATGCACACATGCCCGGGTTGTAGGCTCAATCCCCAGTAGGAAGTGTGCAGGAGGAGGCAGCCGATTGATGATTCTCATCACTGATGTTTCTCTCCCCTCCCCCCCCTTCTCTCTGAAATCAATAAAAAGTTTTTAAAAAATTTAGAAAAAGAAAAATAAGTATTGAAGGAAATTGAAACACACGTAATCCAAAAGTGCTATAAAAGTATAGGCTCCCTGCAGGCTTCTTCCAGGTAGCCAGATGCTAAGGATTAGTTTGACCGCAAACCTGGTTTCTAGGATGCCAGGTTCGTGCCTGAGAACTATTCTCTGGAGCAGTGGTTCTCAACCTTCCTAAAGCCGCGACCCTTTAATACAGTTCCTCATGTTGTGGTGACCCCCAACCATAAAATTATTTTCGTTGCTACTTCATACCTGTAATTTTGCTACTGTTATGAATCGCAATGTAAATATCTGATATGCTATATGTGTTTTCCGATGGTCGCGACCCACAGGTTGAGAACCGCTGGAGGCTCACAGTGTGCAATGACAGCATAAAAAAATGGATATCCCAGGACAGGGCTCCCTACATTTTTGATGCTCAAGACCCCTTTACAATATATAACAGTTTAGAGAGACCTTCCCCCCAACACACACATACACTTCACTCTGGCCTATGGGTAATTTTAGGGATGTGCGTGTCAATTACAAAACCTCCTTAGGTTTTGCAACCCAATTATCATGAAGTGGTCTGATCTCTAATAGCCTGGCATGACAAAATACAGCTACATACAAGAGAGGAAAGTATACTACAAAAGAAAATTGATGTGAAAGATCTCAGGGAGGGCAGAATACCTTTTAGGAGCAAAAAAGCAAGGAGAGGATCTGCCACAAGCAGGAAGTAAAGGTTCACACTACTCAGAAAACAGTATATATTCTAATGCATCACTATCAACTCTATACCATTTCAAATGCACTTGGAAAGCCTGTTTACCTTTTTCATTAACTCACTTCTGGTAGTAAATTGTGGCAGGTCTTCCACTTCAATCCCATCAGCCATTTCCATCACCTTGTCTAAAAGGTCTTTGTTGTAACTGCACAATAAAAAGTAGTAAGGTTAAAAACCTTGGAAAAAATTGCTTGTCAGTATGGGGCTAACAAGAAACTGCAGGTAAAGGGACTGTAAACTCAATTCTCAGAGGACTGATTTGGTACCAGAGGGGAAATCAATACATGTTCAGCAGCAGGTTAGTTAACAGTTCTTCCTGTTGGGAATACAGAAGTGGCTCTAGGAATGCCAAGAGAGCAGGTATTCCAAAACAAATTTACAAAACAAGCAAAACATTTACAAAAATAGAGGCACTGTACATCTGGCAGTACATATTCATGCATATGGTATGACAGCCAAAAACTTTGTAGTTTTTGAACACATGGAATGTTGGTCTAATGAAAATAAAATCATTTGTTCATTTATCCAACTTTCTGACATTTGCCGAATCTTGGATCCTGTTAACCAGGATTTCCCAGGGGCGCCTAGAAGGCAGAGAAAAGAGATGGATGTGACTGGCAAGATTTGCTTCCCCAAATCTTGTTCTAATAACCCCCAACATCTGAAAGCATAATCAAGTGGCTTAGGGCTAGGTGACAAGAGTCGGACAACCAGGAGTAAGCTGAGTCATTTTATCGTTAACATAATTTCAGGAAACGCTAAAATAAAAGGAGATGGGAGCCTCAAGATCTGTTACCTTCTTCATGGCTGGGGAGGGGGGGATGCAAGACATCTGTTACTTCCCTGAGAGGAAAGGCAATGAGGCAAAAGCTGGCTCTGGCTCGGGGTCCAGCAGACTGGGGAGTGGGGAGATGAAGGCGAGGGCCACAGATTACATCCTGCTAGAAGCTGCAAGGCCCTAAGTATGTCACCTCCCCTCTCTCAGCTTCTTCATATGTAAACTGGGGACCTCAGTTTTCGTCTCTGCATCTGCCATGTGGGTGAAAGGAGCTAATGGACTTGAAATGCACTCTGCAGAGGTGACGGCTGGAGCTAACACTACCAATACAGATAACAACGGCAATTTCAGAGGCCAGCATGTACTGAGCTCTTGCTAGATGGCAGCCTGTGTGCTAGGTGCTTTTCACCCTTCAATACTGTAATCTTCACAACTCGTTTTCCAAACGAAGACACCGAGGCTCAGAGAGGCCATACACATCTTTCCAAGGGGCAGGCCAAGGGTGGGAATCGGACGCAGGCCTGGCCAGTGCGGCTGGAGGCTGGGGGCGGGGTCGGCCTGGGCCAGAGCGGCGGGTCGGAAGGCGGGGACGGGGTCATCCAGCCGGCAGGGGACCGCACCTGCAACCCAGGAAGAGGTGGTTGGCCCAGACCATGGAGAGGGACAGCAGCTGGTCCAGGCGGCCGCCGCCGTCCGGCGGGTCGCGGTAGTCGGGCAGGTAGCGCAGGATGAACTCCATGCGGGCCTTCCATTGCTTCTCGCTCTCCGAGTAGGAGCGGAACTGCTCGGCGAAGTCGGTCGCCTGCCGCACCCCAGAAACCAGCTCCTCCACCGCCGCGGCGGCATCCCCACCCACCATGGCGCCCTCCGCCGCCGAGGGCCAGGCCCGTCCGCCGCCCTCCCGCGCCGCCTTCCCGACACGCACCGCGCCGCTTCCCGGCGGCTAGAGGGGCCCGGGCGGCGCGCGACTTGCGCCGGAGGACCGGCCTGGAGCGCCCTCGCCGGGCGCGGCGGCCTCAGCGGCCCGGCCGCTCCGATCTCCGCAGCCCTGGGCTCCGGGGCGCAGGGGCGGTTCTCGGCGGACCCCTGGGGGAACCGGTAGGGAAACGGAGGCCCCCAAGCGCAGAGACCAGGCGCCCCTTTCTCTCCCTCGGCAGCTGGAGGCACCGCTGTGCTGTGTCCTTGCCCTGAGGGTTCCCCGGGCGCCCGGCTCGCGGACGAATTTCCTCAGTTCGGGGGACTTTTACGTGCAGCTGCTCCGGTTCCGTCTGTGATTCCCAGAGGTGGCCACGCCGCACCCAGGTTGTGGGGGACCCGCCTTCCTTGAGCGAGTCATTCACCCAGTTACGGACCCGCCAGGCCCTCTGCAATGAGAGCAAACCCAGGGGCCTGCTTTCATGAACTTGATCATCTGCTGAGGGAGCCATTGGTGAAATACCTAACTGTTCAAGCGAAAATGTCCAACGTTGACAAATTTTAATAAGGAAGAGGTCCAGAGTGCTAGGAGTCTAAACAAGCAAGGAACCTGCTCCAGACCTGGGGGGCCAAGGAAATGATGCTGGACGCTGGGAGCTGAGCAGGCGTTAACCACACACAGAGGAGAAGGCCATGGCCAGAGAGAGCCTGGCCTGGTGAGAGAACAGCAAGAGCTGTGTGCCAAGGTCCGAGAGTGCAGGACAGTGGAGGAGGCGAGGCCACAGACATCCACAAGGACCGCAGGCCGTGGCAGAGACTGTGGGCCAGATCCTAAGAGGAATGGGGAGCCACTGAAGGATTTTCACCCAAACAGGGACACCTGTGTTTCCAAAAGATGTTGGAAGGAGCCAGAATGTATGTGTCCAGAGATGAGCAGGTGAGCTGGCATGACTCTGCTGTCTGCTCTAGGACCACATAGCAGACCTCCTGAGAGACGGAAGAGCTTCGCTGCTCGGGGTGAATTTCCCACCCCGGAAAGCATTCCAGTACAGTAACAGGGAAAGCACTTGAGCCAGCATCAGCCCTGAGAGATTATTGACCTAATAGGCTTCCCCATCATCCCCTATAAGATGTGGCATAGGGTACAGAGCCGGCCCTAGAATCCAGGATTAAGGGCTCCAGTGAAGGTCCTATGTTGTGCGTGGGGCCCAGGGGCAGAGCCAACCATGTGCTGTCTGCTGCTTCTGATGAGAAATCAGCTGCATTCCCCCTCTCCCCCCCAAGGCAGAAACCACATACAGAATGGAAATACCAGGCAGTCTTATGAGTATACTGTTCCTGCAGACCCAACACCAGGTGCAGGGACATCTCATTTATGGTTAACAATATGGAGGCATGCTGCTCTCACCCTGTGACAAGGAGAGGGTGGACAGGGCTGTGAAGCCAAAGACAAACTCAGCTCCACAGCAATCAGGAATAGATGCCCAGAGCTGGGCCTATCTAACTGAGTGCAGATCACATCTCCTGAGGGGCTTGTTAAAACAGCGCACTCCCAGGCCCATCACCAGGTACTCAGTCAGGGCCCTAGGTAATTAATTCCACCTGTGAGTGACCAAACTTAACACTAATAAGGGCTTGCTGAACAAAATTCTTTGTCACCTGATTGTAAGGTGGAAAGGCTGACCCACAAATAGGAACCTGGGCTCTGTGGCCAGCAGCTGCAGCTACACAGCTGTGTCAGCCACAGGTGTGGAAAAGCTAAGGGGTCATCCAGCAACTAGCTTATTTAGCATCATCTTTGATAATGATGGGATATATGCATACATATGTACCTATATACAAACATACTCAGACATGTATGTAGGTTATAAGAACCCAAAAGTGCACAAATAGGTATCCTTTTAAAATATGTATATATATTTTATTGATTTCAGAGAGTAAGGGAGAGGGAGAGAGAGATAGAAACACCAATGATGAGAATCATTGATTGGCTGCCTCCTGCATGCCCCCTGCAGGACACATGCCCTTGACCGGAATCCAACTCAGGTCCCTTCAATCCTCAGGCTACAGCTCTATCCACTGAGCCAAACTGGCTAGGGCGGTATTCTTTGTTTTTAATAATATGAAATTGTTGACCTTATGCTTTCAAAATGTAAAGCAGAAAAATTTTTTTTAATGTGAAGTAGTTTAAAAATGCTAGTATTACTTATATGGAACCCTGAGGCAAGTCCAGTTACTAACCAGTTTTTATCTCTAACTTGTTTCTATGATTCAGATTTTCTTAGAGTACTTACTTCCATGGACAAAAATCAGTTTTTCTACCTTATCTTTTTTTAAACATTTTTATTGAGGTCCAATTCATAAACCATAAAATTCACTCATTTAAAGTTTTTTTAATTCAATTAGTGTATTCACAGATTTATTCAACCATCAACACAAATTAAATAAAGAACATTTTCATCACCCCCCAAAAGAAACCCCATATTCATTAGCAATTGCTCTCTTTCATAACAACTAATCTACTTATCTCTGGATTTCCTATTGTGCACATTTAACATAAGTGGAATCATACAATATGTGGTCTTTTTTTTTTTTTAATATATTTTATTGATTTTTTACAGAGAGGAAGGGAGAGGGACAGAGAGTTAGAAACATCGATGAGAGAGAAACATCGATCAGCTCCCTCCTGCACGCCCCCCAGTGGGGATGTGCCCGCAACCAAGGTACATGCCCCTGACCGGAATCCAACCTGGGACCCTTGAGACCGCAGGCTGACGCTCTATCCACTGAGCCAAACTGGTTCGGCTATATGTGGTCTTTTATAATAAACTCTTTCACTTATATAATGTTTTCAAGGTTTATCCATGTTGTGACATGTCAATACTTCATTCCTTTTTTAAAAAATTGATTAGAGATAGAGAGGAAAGGTGAGAGAGGAAGAGAGAGAGAGAGAGAGAGAGAGAGAGAGAGAGAGAGACTCATTTGTTGTTCTACTTATTATGCATTCATTGGTTGATTTTTGTATATGTCCTGACCAGGAACCGAACCATGACCTCCTGGTTCATAGGTTGACGCTCAGCCACTGAGCCACCATGGCTGGGCTCTCTTGCCCTTTTATACATTTATTTATTTTTAAATATATATATATTTTTTATTGATTTCAGAGAGTAAAGGAGAGAGATAGAAACATCAATGATTAGAGAGAATCATTGATTGGCTGCCTCCTGCACGCTCCCTTCTGAGAGGGCTCAAGTCTGCAACCGGGCATGTGCCCTTGGTCAGAATCAAACCTGGGACCCTTTAGTCCGAAGGCTGACACTCTATCCACTCAGCCAAACTGGCTAGGGCTCTCTTGCCCCCCACCCCTCCCTTTTTTTTAAATTGTTTTTATTGATTTTAGAGAGAGAGGAAGGGAGAGGGAGAGAGAAAGAGAGAGAAATATTGATAAGAGATACATCGATTAGCTGCCTTCTGCACGCTCCCCACCAGGGATCAAGCCTGCAGCCTGGGCATGTACCCTGACACTGAATCGAACCAGCAACCTCTTGGTTCAGGGGACAATGCTTAACCAACTAAGCCACACTGGCCAGGGCCGATCTCTTGCCCATTTTTTAAAAAAATAGACTTTATTTTTAGAGCAATTTTATGCAGCAAAATTGAGTGGAAAATATTGAGAGTTTCCATATGTTCTCCCCTACACACACATAGCCACCCCCAC
Source organism: Myotis lucifugus (assembly GCF_000147115.1). Taxonomy (NCBI): domain Eukaryota; kingdom Metazoa; phylum Chordata; class Mammalia; order Chiroptera; family Vespertilionidae; genus Myotis; species Myotis lucifugus. Next base: position 9,822,820 of record NW_005871076.1, on the reverse strand, counting down.
TATCAACTTCTCCCACCAGAGTGGTATATTTTGTTACACTGAAACATCATTATCATCCAAAGTCCATAGTTTACATTAGGTTTCACTCTTGGTGTTGTACATTCTATGAGTTTTGACAAATGTATAAGGACGTGTATTCACCATTAGAGTAACATACAGAATAGTCTTACTGCCCTAACAATCCTAACTGTCATTTGAAGAGCAAAAGTTTTTATTTTGATGAAATTCAGTTTCTTTTTTTCTTTTATGAGTTATGCTTTTTGGTCCTAAGAAATCTTTGTCTAACCCAATGACATAAAGATTTCCTGTCTTCTTCTGGAAGTTTTATAGTTTTAGGTTTTTCATTTAGGTCTATGATTCATTTCAAGAAAATTTTTGTATATGATGCAAGGTAGGGGTTGTCAAGAGCAATAAAGGATATAAAATTTTACCCTACTTGCAAGTTAACAAGTTGCCCTGCCACAATTTCAACGGATGCTGACAAAAGACATAGGACTCCTGAGACAGAAACAAAGAACTTTATTGCAGCACAGCAAGCTGTGTGAGCTTCATGTTTGCATTGGTTCCCCATGTCCCCAAGTCTCACAGGGGCTATGCCAAAAGACCCAGGTGGGTGAAATACAAACAGGTACACAGAGAGGGTTTGTATCACAGCTCAGCAACTCCAAGCTTAGGGAACATCAATTCTATATAATAAAGAGCTAATATGCAAATGGTCATCACGCCCTCGTGCCCTCACACCGTCTCGCCCTTGCACCAGGGCCGGGGGACCTGAGACTGGACCAGGGAACCTGAGGCTGTGTTCCACTCAACCGCCCCCCCCCCCCCTCGGGCCCTGTGGGGCTTGACAGGGGTGGGGCCGGCCAGGTCTGGGTCTCGCGTGATTTCAAGATGCACGCGGGTAGGCGGGGACTTGACTCTGGGTCCCGCGGCGTGCCCCAGACTCTGACAGGAGGAAGATTTTCATATACATTTTACTAATTTTCTTTCCTCTCTGCACTTCTATTATAGAGAAAGGGCAAATAGCAATATTAAAATATTTCCTCTAATTAACCCCCTTTTAATGTGCACGAATTTCGTGCACCAGGCCACTAGTCTTTTATAAAGGACTGCAAGCAAACTTGTGCAGCCTTTGCCCCAGAAAAATACATTATTTTTTTTATCTGAACAGTAAAAACAAAAAATTGCCCTTTGCTCTGAAGGTAGACACATCTCCAGTCTGTTTCATGGAAAACATCCTTGAAAAGACAGTCTGGAACAAAAGGAGTTAATGTCTAACTCTTAAGATGTGAAGATGCATGAGAGACCATGGAGAATTGTCTCCCAACATAGGTTGAGATTCTTTTTTAAAAAATATTTATTGATTTCATAGAGGAAGGGAGAGGGTGAGAGAGATAGAAACATTAATGATGAGAGAATCATTGATCGGCTGCCTCCTGCATGCCCCACATTTGGGATCAAGCCCACAACCCAGTATGTGCCCTGACCGGGAATCAAACTGTGACCTGAGCCACACCAGGTGGGCTTTTTAAAAATATATATATATATTATTGATTTTTTACAGAGAGGAAGGGAGAGGGATAGAGAGTTAGAAACATCAACGAGAGAGAAACATCGATCAGCTGCCTCCTGCACACTCCCCACTGGGTATGTGCCCGCAACCAAGGTACATGCCCTTGACCAGAATCAAACCTGGGACCCTTGAGTCCACAGGCCGACACTCTATCCACTGAGCCAAACCAGTTAGGGCCCAGGTGGGCTTTTTTTACCTTTTTTCTTCCTTTCCCTTCCCTTCCCTTCCCTTCCCTTCCCTTCCCTTCCCTTCCCTTCCCTTCCCTTCCCTTCCCTTCCCTTCCTTTCCTTCCTTCCTTCTTTCCCTTCTTTTCTTCCTTCCTTTCCTTCCTTCTCCTCCTCCCCCCTCTTCTCCCCCTCCTCCCACTCCTCTCCCCTCCTCCCACTACTCCCCCTTCCTATTCCTCCTCCTCTTCCTTTTTTTGCATATGGTTGTCTAATTGATCTAGTGCAATTTGTCAAAAATACTATCCTTTTTCCATTTAATTACCTTGGTACTTTTGTCAAAAATCAATTGACCATATATGTGTGAATCTATTTCTGGACTCTATTCTGTTCCATTGATCTATTTGTCTGTCCTCTTACCAACACTATACTGCCTTGAATACTGTAACTCAGGAGTTAGTAAACTGTTTCTGTAAACGATGGGTTACCTATAATTCCTGTTGCATACTTTTCTTTGTTTCTTTTTCCAAACATTTAAAAACCTAAAAAAAGCATTTTTAGTTTCTAAGACTTACAAAAACAACCTCCAGGTTAGATTTGGTCCATGGACCATAGTTTGCCAACCCTGCTGTAGCTTTATAGTAAGTCTTAAGATCAGATAGTTTGAGTCATCCTACTGTGTTCTTCCTTTCTTTCTCCTTCCCTTCCTCCCTCCCTCCCTCTCCCCCTCCCTTCCTTCCTTTCTTTCTTCCATTTTTAATTTTTAAAAAATTGGTTTTGAGCCCGGCCAGTGTGACTCAGTGGTTGAGCATTGATTGACCTATGAACCAGGAGGTCCAGGAGGTCACAGTTCAATTCCCATCAGGGTACATGCCCAGGTTGCGGGCTTGATCCCCAGTGTGGGGTGTGCAGGAAGCAGCCAATCAATGATTCTCTCTCATCATTGATATTTTTATCTTTCTCTTCCTCTCCCTTCCTCTCTGAAATCAATAAAAATATATTTTTAAAAACTGATTTTGAGAGAAAGATAGAGAGATTTATTGTTCCACTTATTTATGCATTCATTGGTTGATTCTTGCATGTGTCCTGACCAGGGATCAAACCTGCAACTTTGGTGTATCAGGACAAGGTTCCAACCACTGAGCTATTTGGCCAAGGCCAACTGTGTTCTTTTACAAAATTTTTTTGGCTATTTTATGCTATTGCTTTTTGATACAAATGTTATTAGTTTGCCAATTTCTAGAAAATAGGCTGCTGGGATTTTAATTGGGATTGCATTGAATCTATAGATCAATTTGGGAAGAACTAACATTTAACAGCATTGAATCTTCCAATTCATAATTCTGATGTATCTCTCCACTTATTTAGATCTTATTCCTGTGGTATATTTTAAAACCCGATGAAACATTAGATTTATACACACATTTATCACTTTACTTGTTTTTCATTCCTTCTCTATCTCTTACAATCTGGTTTCATTTTCCTTCTACATGAAAAATTTGTTTGCATTTCCTTTACTATAGGTCTGCTGGTGGCATGTTCACTTTTTATCAACCTGAAATGACTTTATTTTGCCCTCTGTATTAGTTATATGGCTGCATAACAAATTACTCCAAAACTTAGTGACTTAAAACAATAAACATTATCTCACAATTTCTGTAAATTAGGAAGGCAGGGGGAGCTCAACTGGGTGGTTCTGGCTCATCATCTCTGATGAGGTTTCAGGACATTTATTGACTGGTGCTTCGTGTATGGGAAGGCTTGTTTAGGGCCAGAGGAGCCACCTCCAAGATGGCTCACCCACATGGCTGTTTGCCACAACCTCAGCCTCTCACTATGGACCTCTCCACAGGGCTGCTTGAGTGTCCTCATATGGCAGGGGTCTTCCTTCAGAGCAGGTGAATCAAGAAAGAGCAAGGTAGAAGCTACAATATCTTTCATGACATGGATTCCTAGGTCACATAACATCATTTTTGACTTATTCATTAGTCACTAAGTCCAGTACACATTCAGGGGCATGCAAATTAGGCTCCATATTTTGACCCCACCAGTGTCTCAGTGGTTCAACATCAACCTATGCACCAGGATGTCACCGGTTCGATTCCTGTTCAAGGCACATACCAGGTTATGGGTTTGATCCTTATTGAGACCATGCAGTAGGCAGCTGATTAATGTTGATATTTTCTCTCTCATTGATGTTTCTATCTCTCCCTCACCCTTACTCTCTCTCTCTCTCTCTCTCTCTCTCTCTCTCTCGTCAATAAAAACATATTTAAAAAAATAGGCTCCACATTTTGGATGGAGTGTCAAATGTATTCAAACCACCAAATCTTTCTTTCTTTTCATTTTTTCCTTTTCTCCTTCCCTTCCTCCTCTTTTTGCTCATCCTCTTTCCTTCACCTCTAATACTACCTTGAACATTCCTCTCCAATCCTTTTGGGTCTGGAAACCTTAAGAGAATTCTAGAGGATATGCTAGAAAAATAATCTAGAATGTTTTTCTTCAATTCTTTTACCACTAATTTATTTCTCATGCCTACAATGCATTGGTTATTAAGTCTAACATATTCTATATATTAGAGTCTCTAGCATTTCCCTGTTAAGCAAACTATTGCTTTTCTGCTAAGAATTTTTTTTCATTTTGAGGAACTACCCATTAATTCCCATTTTACTAAATGTTTTAAATCAAGAATAAGTATTTATCAAATGCATTTTCAGTATTTATAAAGCTACCCATGATTTTCTATTTAGAACTATTAATATGACCCCACCGGTTTGGCTCAGTGGTTCAGTAGTTCATAATATGATTTATATTAGATTTTCTAATATTGAACCTTATTTCCATTCCTAGAATAAACTCCATTTGATCATATATTCTTTTTAAAAAAATAACTTTTATTTATTTATTTTAAAATATGTTTTTATTGTTTTCAGAGAGAGGAAGGGAGAGGGATAGAAAAATCAACAATGCAACAGAATCATTGATCAGCTACCTCTTGCATGCCCCCTACTGGGGGTCAAGACCACAACCCAGGCATGTGCCCTGACAGGGAATCAAACTGTGACCTCCTGGTCCATGGGTCAATGCTCAACCACTGACCCACACTGACCAGCTGGTCATAATATATTCTTCTTTCAGTGTGCTTTTGGATTCTGTTTGCTACAATTTTATTTAGGAGTTTTGTATTGATATTTTTAAATGAGATTGGCCTATTTTTCTTTATTCTTACAATTGTTATTATATTTTGATATCATTGTACTTATATTTTCTTTTTGAAATGAGTTTGTTCTTTTTCTAGGCTATGGAGCATTTTCAAAAATCACTGGAATCATTTGTTCTTTAAAGGTTAGTAAAGTTGTTGAATTCCCCTATAAAACAATGAACCTGATGTTTCTTAGGTTTTCTGGGGGGAGGGAGAAGGGTGTTTGACAAATTTTATCTAATTATTTTGACAAAATTATTTCTTAAAAGTTTTATTGTAACTTATATAGCATTATATCTATATGTTATATTATGCATATTATATTCAAATTATTTTGAAAAATTTATGCAAATTGGTCTATTTTGGTTTTCTATCTTTAGTTTCTGATGAAATTATACATTTCATATAGGTTTTCAAATTTATCTGCATAAAATTGTATAAGGTATTCTTTTTTGTTTTGTTTTCTACTTTCTAATATTTGTGTGACTATTTCCCATTTGTAATTTCTTATTTTGTATTTTAGTGTGTTTCCTTCATTATGATTAACTTAGCTTGCGACTTACCTAATTTATTGAATTTTTTAAAAGAATAAGCTGTTCTACTATATTCTGTTAGATTAACTGATTAATTTCTGTATTTATCTTTATTTATTTTTTCTTTTGCTTTCCTTTGGTTTATTTTATAATTCTTTTTCTTGTTTCTTAAGTCAGCTGTTTATTTCATTTATTTTTCTTTTATTTATGTTGATATACTTATTTAAGGTGGTGAATTTTTCTTTGAGTACTATTTTAACTATATTCCTAGATCCTTCTATATATGCTCATTATTATTGTTTACTAGAAATTCTGCAGTTTTGAATTTGTATTTTCCATTTGATTATGGATTTATTTCATATATACCCCCACACACATCCAAATAGAAGGGCACTCTTTGTTTTCTAAATGCTAGTATGTTATAAATGTCAATGTTTATTGTGTTGTTATTATAGAATGCTATCTATATTATTTTTACTGTGATGATTTAATGAGCTTTGGTTTATGGCCTAACATATAATCTTTTGTGTGTACAAATATTTCAGACCACTTGATAAGGAAGTATATTCTCTATTCTCAGGGCATAATGTTTGATACATATCAGTAACATCTACCTTATTGATTATATTGTTTGGACTTCTAAATTCTCATTTCATTTTGACTACTTGATTTGTTTGGAATTGGGCAAAGCAAATCAAAGTCTTCTATTATTAGTGTGTCTTTGTCTAAATCTCCTTGCATTTCTATAGTTTCTATTATATGAAAGTTCCTGCTGTATTATTTTGTGCATATATACTCATATCTTAAATTTTTATGGTAAATTGTAGCCTTTAGCATTAAAAACTACTTCTCTTTATTTTACTTAAAGCTTTTTGTACTGAATTCTATGTTGTCAGATATTGAGTTTTAAAGTTTGTATTTTTCTTGTATGCTTTTCTTTGCCCATCCTTTCATTATTAAGCTTTCTGAATTATTTTGTCTTATATGTATACAGCCTATAGTTGGATTGGGCTTTGCAATCTATTTTGAAAACTATTTTTAAAGTAGATGAGTTAGCCCCAGCCAGGTAGCTCAGCTGGTTGGAGCATTCTCCATACACCAGAAGGCTGTGGGTTTAATTCCTGGTCAGGACACATACCTAGGCTGCAGGTTCTCATCCCTGGTCGGGGTGCATTTCTCTCTCTCTCTCTCTCTCTCTCTCTCTCTCTCTCTCTCTCTCTTTCTCTCTCTCTCTTCCTCCCTCTAAAAAAGTAATAAAAACATATCCTCAAGTGAGGACTTAAAAAATTACAAATAAATAAATAAATAAAATAGAGTTAAACTCATTTATATTTATTGAGATAACAGATATACTTGGTCTCAATTCTATACTTTTTAAAGTGTTTTCATTATGTAGTTGCCCTTTTTCTTAATGTGGTTCTGATATTTAGGAAGGTTTGTATTTTTGTTCTAGAAGTTACCTTTATAAAATACTGTTGATCCACTCTCTTTAGGGACTGTATCTTCTAAATACCTACTATGAACAATAATAAAAATATCTTGTAATCTCATCCTCTCCCCCTGACCCCTCCTCCGTCATACAATCAATGGAATTATCAATCCTAGTGTTTATGTTAAATATGCTTAAGCTTCTACTTTATTTGGAATTTTTAAATAGTATCCTTTGAATCAATTAATTTGAGGTGATCAGTGAGCTTATTCTTTTTAAAAATATATGTTTTTATTGATTTCAGAGAGGAAGGGAGAGGGAGAGAGAGACTATGAACAATAATAAAATTATCTTATCACTGATGGGCTGCCACCTGCACACTCCACACTGGGGATTGAGCCTGCAACCTGGGCCTGTGCCCTGACCTGGAATCGAACCCGTGACCTCCGGATTCATAGATCAATGCTCAACCACTGAGTCATGCTGGCCGGGCAGTGAGCTTATTCTTATTCCTATCTTCTCTCTTTCTTCTTCAGTTTTTTATTAGTGATGAGAAATACCTATCATATTAAGGATTGTAACATCTGTATTCTGATCTGTCATCCTAACCTCTGTGTTGGTTTTACTCTCATGTCTGTAGTCAAATACATTTCATGCTCAGCCTTTTACCTGGATTTCCTCAGACTCGCTCAGTAGTACTGAGACTGCTGTTCCATGGTTCTAGTAGGTTCCTCAGAAAAGGCTCATGATATTTCCTGATTTCTTGCAGTTTTCAATATGTTTGTCTATAGGCTTTATACTTAAACTTAACTTTTCTTTGAGTGTCTTGAGGCGTTGTTCTTTGAGGCGTTGCTCCACTGTTTTGTGCCTTGAACAAGTGTTGGAGGGGTGGAAAGGTGTGGCCAGGGGAACTCTTTCTGTTGCCACAGTGACAAACTTCAGACATGGTCTCTGTGAGTAGTCACCTCTTCTCTGGATTTCAAAGCGTGGTTGATGAGAGCTTCTCTGTCCATCTCTCTTTCCCAGATTTCTTTACAGCCTTTGTTTCTAAGAGAAGGCGCCCACCTTTCTTTTTCCAGTGCTTTCCATTGTCCCTAGCAATCTTTCTTTGTATGATTTAGGACTTGTTTTCATAGTTCCCTTTCAAAGTGGGGTTTTCCCATTCTGGAAAGGAATAATAATAATAAGAGCTTTCTAAGCTCTCTGAGAGTCTACATCCCCTTCTCATTCAAGGTTTTTCACCAGGTTTCCTACTCTTTCTCACCTTTGGAAGCTCCTGAAAAAATTTTGGAGGCTGCAGCTGGTTTCTCTATTTGTCGTTGTTCTTGTTGAGTGTGAGTCAATTCAGAGCTAAACTACTGCTCTAAAACAAAACATTCTTCTATTTAATTATAATTTAAAAATTTAATGAATGCCACTGTGGCTTGTCCTTTCAACTAAACTTCCATGGACATCTAGGTTTTATTTTACTCCTGACAAACTCCTAGAAGTGGGATTCCTCGTTCAAAGAACTGCACACTTTTAAAGCTTTTACTATGTTTTGCCAAAGTACCTTCTAGAATGTTTGGACCTAAGTTACCATACCTACCAGCTGCAGGCTTCCTCTTTAAAGCAGGTAAATAGTACAAGGCTGCAATGAGTGCTCTCACGTTTTTTAATTCCTTTGTTAGCATCATAATTAGCTAGTTAATATTAATAAAAGGAAGACAGCACATACATGAAGAAGCCATCAATGTTTCTCTCTCAGACCGATGTTTCTATCTCTCTTTTCCTTTCTCTCTAAAATCAATGAATTTCCTTGGGTGAGGATTATATATATAAATCCCAGGTAATGTGGGAACAGAGGACACAGTTGGTATTTCTGTATCAAAAGGCATGAATGTTTAGCCTGTTGTAAATGTAAGCGTAAGGTTGGTGTTTTTTTTTAAATGAATTAAACAACTCCTCTCTCTGCCAGAAACCTTGAAATTGATGTTCTTATAACAGCAGTCAAGTGGCTGCTTTTACCTAACTGAATTGATGTTCAGCATTCAAGATCACAGAAAGTTAGAGTTCTTCGCTATTTTGTACACCTCGGGCCATACCAGGAGAAGTTCAGTCCGAGTGCCTTATTTTAAGCACAGCATTGATGAACTAAAGTGCTCAAAGGGAGGGATGGAGAAGGGGAGCTGGAGATCAGGTAATGTGGGAGCAGAGGACACGGTTGGAGAGGCCCTATGCCTGTCTTCAGATCTTTGAAGAGCTGTTTTGTAGAAGATGGTTTATTTTCTGCTTTTCAAGGCAGGCATAGGGCCAAAGAGTGAGAGCTATATAAAGTCAGATTTCATCTTTAAATAGAAGAACTTTAAACAATTAGAGCTGTCTGAAAAATACTAAATACCCCTTGGGTTGAACTGAGCCCCCGGTCATCTCACATCTATAAAAGATTCATGATTGAACTAGATAACTAAATATTTTACAATTAAATACATATATATATATATATATACACATATATATGTATATATATGTATGTATACACACACACACACACACACACACACACACACACATGCACATATGCACAGCTCTTTGTTTTTAGAAAGTCCCTTTTGTTATTCTGACCAGTAGTTTTATAGAATAAGACCCTATAGCTACTCATCTTAATCCCACTTTGATTTCTGAAACCTGTTGCCTGCCTAGCTGCTGTTAACTTCTGTTCACATAAGGTATAAATAATAGCGAAGTAACAAAAATGCTTTATGTTTGTGTTCATCCTCATTTTTAAAATATTCATATTTTAATTGCTTCTCTCTTTTTATTGATTTCAGAGAGGAGAGAGAGAGAGAGAGTGAGAGAGAGAGAGAGAGGAGAGAGAAACATCAATGATGAGAGAGAATCATTGATTGGCTGCCTCCTGCATGTCCCCTACTGGGGATGGAGCCCACAACCCGGGCATGTGCCCTTGACTGGAATCGAACCTGGGACCCTTCAGTCCGCAGGCTGATGCTCTATCCACTGAGCCAAACCAGCTAAGGCTAGTTGTTTCTCTTTATACATTTATGTATGTGTATTGCCAAATTGTATATTTATATATTCTGGGGATGAATTTAGCTTTCAGGAGGACTCATATCCCTAGTCTTAATTCTATTAACCACAAAGAATAGTTTTCCCAGCACAAAAGGGAAAAGTTGATTACATTTCTACCATTAGTCAGTGGTAGAGAATCTCCCAACACAGTACAACAACAAAACTCTCCTTTGAGAGTGAAACTTTTAGTAAGCACATTGTAGACAAGATTAGGAACTTGTGTAAATTTGCTTAAAGAGATAGTTTTTCAATAAAAAACAATAGTTGGTGACATGGGTATGGTCCCACTCCTGAATTTACCTAAATTGAGGTCCCTTGTCATCCTGCCCTGCTCTCTCTCAGAAGAGAAAATGCAGCCTAGGGACCTCTGTGCCCTGCAGGAGCCTTTGGGCATAGCTCCTGAGCCCAGGGGTAGAGCCCTCAGGCAAACCCAGCTTCCCTTTAAGTGTACTCTGGGCTCACAGAGGCTGGCAAGGAGCTGCTGGCACCACGTCATACATGTCTTGAGTAGATATCAAATCACTGCTCAGCATCTGACCAGGAAGTTTTGTCAGCCTCTTTACACATCTCCCACACTATGAATATTAATTGCAGAGCTTTCTGGTTCCATTAATCGCTTTAGCCGCAGACCTAGATTGTGGGGTCTATATTTTAGGGTGCCAGATTTAGCAAATAAAATAGGTTAAATTTGAATGTATTTTCTCTGGCAACCCTACCACATTTTCCAATCAACATTTAAGATTTTGAGAGAAAATAAATGAATGAATGACTAAGTGAATGAATAAATGGAGAGGAAGATCAATAGAAACAATTCAGAGCTGTGATTAATGAGTAACTAATACTTTAAAAATTTTGTTTTTGTCCATGTAAGATATTTTCTATTGATTTTCTTTTTAAATTTAAATTTTATTTTAATGAAAATTATGTATATATACACACACAAATTTTGAAGTCAAATAGTACTAAAGGCATATGGTCAAGAACAGCAGTCCCCTATCCCACCCAACACCAACCCCCAGCCTGATCCCCAGAGGTACCCAGTTAAACTTTTTCAGCTATTTTGCCCAGTTTTAACCTCCTCCCCCATATTTTCCAATAATATACTTATAGTGCCAATTTGTTGATTTGTCAGTTTTCGACATTACTATTTTCTTGCAATTATGGAAGATGAGGGTTTGTTTGTTTAGCCATTTCCTGCATCTTCCTTCCCTTTTCCCCAGCATCCCAACCTGTTTCATAGTCTTTGATTAAATCAGTTATCTTTTTTTACATTGTTATGATTATATAAATGTTTTTGGTGTTGCATTTATTTTCTTTTGCAGTTTATATGTTGTAGTTTTTCTGTAGGTAGTAATTGCCTCACATTTTTTAATTTATTCACTTTTTTATAAACTTATTATTAATTCTCACAACCCTCTAATAGCCCCTCAACAAAATTTCCCACCTAGTCACATCTGTCAGGTAATCCTCTGGCCCATCTCTGACCTAAAATCCTCTATTTTCTGGCTCAGAGGGCACTCCTGTCCTGCTGTCATCCAGGACCTCCTTTGGCCTCTCCTGGGCATGTCTTCCTCATTGTTGGATTATACTCTTGTTTGGGTGGACAATTTACTGAGAAAGGGAACATGAAAGGCAAATTATTTGTGATCTCCCATGTCTGAAAGCATCTTTTCTTCTACCACTTCTCTTAATAATTTGGGTTTAGCCCTAACCGGTTTGTCTCAGTGGATAGAGCGTCGGCCTGTGGACTGAAGGGTCCCAGGTTCGATTCTGGTCAAGGGCATGTACCTTGGTTGTGGGCACATCCCCAGTAGGGAAGGTGCAGGAGGCAGCTGATCTATGTTTCTCTCTCATCGATGTTTCTAACTCTCTATCCCTCTCCCTTCCTCTCTGTAAAAAATCAATAAAAATTTTTTAAAAAATAATTTGGGTTTAGAATTCTAAGCCATTAATAATTCTCACTCAGAATTCTGAAAATTTCACTCGATTGTCTTTCAGCTTCTAGTGCTGCTGCTGAGAAGTCTAGTGCCATTCGGATCCCTGATCCTTTCAATTGACCTGTTTTTCCTTCCTGGGTCCTTTTAGGGTCTCTTCTTTATTCCTGATGTTCTGACATTTCATGATAACGAACCATGAGTTATAAATCTTATTTTTCCTCCCTGAGGATGTTATAGTATTTTTAAAGCTCTCTTCTCCTCCCTGAACTTATGCATTCCCTTCCCACTCGCCCTTACTCCCCCATACCTGTCTGTCATGTCTGAGGCTTGCTTTAAAAGTCTAGGGATCTTGCTGCTTAGAGCACTGTCCCAATATGCCAAGGTTGTGGGTTTGATCCCTGGTCAGGGCACATATGAATCAACCAATGAATGCATAAATAAGTGGAATAACAAATTGATGTCTCTCTCTCTCCCTCCTCCCCTCTTTCCTTTCCTCTCTTTCTCCCTAATCAGTACATAAAATTTTTTTAAAAGTTTGAGGATCTTGACTCTCCATTCATATGTAAGGGTTTTGTGCTACAGAGATGATTGCATGGTCAGCATGCCTGGGTGGAGCTTTTCTAATGGTGGACTTCCCTGTAGTGGGCGTTGGTCATAAATCGGCTTTTGCAATGGGGATCCCAAATGTCTGTATTAGGAGGTCTTACCCTTGAGTCTTCTCAGTTCCTACAGAAAAGGGTTCTTTAGTCTTCAATTGAGGGTAAGAGGTGTGCCTGGCTGCCAGGTTGTCTAGAAGCAGGGTGAGGAAAGGAGCTGGGACTTAACCTTTTAGTATCTAGATTTCTGTTTAGCCCCCATATTTTCTGCACTTCATACCCACCCTCCATAGTTCCTCATGTGCTGATGCAAATTCTCCACTGAGCATATCAGGTCTCCTGTGGGAATGGGCAAGGTGTGGCGACTCCACTGCCCACGGGGACTGTGCTCTCACGGAGGCCCCATCAGTCCCATTTGCAGCTCTGCCCTTCCCTGCAGCTTGGCGTGCTTCTCACCTTCTCACAGGGAACCCCTCTGCAGGCATCAGGCCTCCTGCCTCCCCCATGCTGCCATGTGACTCACTGCTTCTTCCTCTGCTTCCCACACTCCTAAAATGTGCCAGCATCCTTCATCTGCTGCCATCTCCTATTCTCATATACCTTATGGATTTGCAACTCTTTTTATTCCTTTATCGTTGTTTTTGGCAGAGTTTTGGGAGGGAGCAGAGATTCATGAGAGGCTCTTCTGCCGCATTTAACAAGAGCTTCTTTAGGGTCTGTTTTCACTCTGAAGCACTTGGGAACAATTTCCAGGCCCCATTCTCAGGCTGTCAGTCAACACAGTCATTTTTGTTTGATTATGAAGTAGGTGTTTCTTTATGGGAAATAGAGCAAAGTCCAAACACACACATTGTTTAATAGTATTAGTAAAACACCCTTGATCTTTTGAACAAAATTCAAATATGTTTCTCTGCTTTTGTCTAAGAATAGGGGACAAAAAAGCATGAGGGGCACTTTGAAATGTGGCCCAAGCCCCAGTGCTTACCAAACCTGCTCTGTTTTCTGGGTTTGAATAAAAGCAAGGAGAATGCCGAAATACCATCTCCTTTGAATTAATCATGAGCCCCACCTCTCCTGCTCTCCTGTGTTTACACATTACTGCTATTGTGTTGTATCTACTGGCGGATCTCCTTTCATCTGCAGGCCACACAAAACCCTCTTCATTTAAAGCTACACATGTGGCTCTTGAATTAAGAGGGGGCATTTCAACAGTAATTTCTCATTCCTCGTTTTGAAGGGCTCAATGTCTTAAGGAAAGCTCCCTGCTCTTTCTATGTGCTCTGCTGTGCCCAACATTTAAAGTCTGGAAAAGCTAAGGAGAGGGAGCAGGGTCAGGAGGCTGTCACAGGAAAAGGTGGGTCTGTGGGGTGGGGCAAAGGGTTAGCAATGGACCAAGATGGAGAGGGCCTTGAATGTCACATTAAGGGCTTTATTTCATTTATTTTTTTTATTGTTGTTGTGTGTTTTTTAAAAAAATCCTCACCTGAGGATATTTTCCATTGATTTTTAGAGAATGGAAGAAATAGGGAAAGACAGAGAGAAATATCTATGTTAGAGAAACACATGGATTGGTTGCCTCCTGCGCGCGCCCCGACCAGGGCCTGGACCAGGGAGGAGCCTGCAACCAAGGTATGTATGTGCCCTTGACCGGAATCGAACTGGGGACCCTTCAGTCTGCAGGCTGACACCACTGAGCTAAACCAGCTAAGGCCACACTAAGGGCTTTATACTTTTCTGCAGGTAGTGGGGAGCTACCCAAGGACCTTGAACAGAAGAGTGACACGAGATCAATTGTGCTTTAACAAATTAAGCTGATAATTGTGGGTGGGAGGGCTTAGAACAGAGAGAGGCTAGAATCTAGGAGGCCAATTAAACAAAGTGGTTCTTAACCTTGGCTACCAAGATCACTGGAAGAGCTTTGTAAAAATCCATTCCTCAGATGCAGCACTGAGCTGGAAGGTACTGTGACAAGCCAATAAGAGGGACCAGACCTGAAACACGGGGCTGTGCTCTGAGAGGGAGAGGAAGAAACAGATTGGAGAGAGGCTGCCAAGGGTGGTGGTGGAGTCTCACCTGATCTCTGCCTGTTTCAGAGACTAGAGGAAGAAGGCAGGACTATCATTGATCTGGGCCAAATGAAGGCTAGTGCTCTCCCTGCAGAAGAACTAGAGGATCAGATTTGAGAGAAGGTGGTGACAGGGGAACATGCAGGATGCCAAAGGGGCCTGGAACTTGGGGAAAGATGAATCTGTGAGCATCTGGCTCCTATATACAGTCATGGAGTGCATGGAGCTGGAGACTACAGTTCAAATCCCTTTGGTTGCACACACACGTGGACACACGCATGTGTGACACTGGAACCACAGCCTCCTCACTACAGAAAGCTGCTGATGCTAGCATTAACTCAATATGGCTGTTGTGATGACTTGATGAGATACAGCGTGCAAAGGCTGGGCACAGAGCCTGGCACGCAGGGAGCACTCCGTAAATGGTAGCTATGAGTAATACTAAAAAATGCGATCTCATTTCTGAAGCCAGTGAGCCATAAAGTATTTCATTCAGTGTATCTCACTTCTGAAGCCAGAGAGCCATAAAGTATTTCATTCAGTGTTAGGAGACATGTCCACAGGAAGGCATGAAACCTTTCATTTGTTGCTACTCACTCTAGGTGACTTTCTCTGGGTGTGTGTTTGCTGAGCCCCTTGCCTTTTATTTCTAGGGCTTTTAGAGAAATGACAGTTCCTTGCTGCTGCGTTTAATTGGAAAGGAGCTCAGAGACCTGAGATTATAATTATGACGTCTTAAATGTTAAGCTCTTCAAAAGTCTGCCATTGCCCTCAGTGTCACCCTGAACACATCTGGAAACCCAAACCCTGCAGCACCCCAGAGCATGCACTGGGTCTCAGCCAGGCTTCACCTGGGAAATCTGAGTGAGTGCCGTGCAGGCAGCAGGAAGATACACAATAAACCGAAGAGCCTATGATGAGCTCAGAGGAGGTGAGTTGATAATCTGCTATTTATAGCCCCACTAAGAGGCTCTGGCCGCCAGCTCCATGTGAGGCTGGGTAGAAACGATGCCTTCACAGAGCTGAGAGCACAAAATGAAATTGGTGATTCATGGGCAGCAGCCACTTGGAATACAAACACGTCTGCACCCCAGCCCCACTGGCCTTTCAGACGCCCACTTTGGAAGCATGTTGCACAGAGTTGCTAGCCTGCTGCCTCCTTTTCTGCATGTGTTTGGACAGGATGTGAGGATAGGCAGGTTCAGCTCCAACAAGGGGCCTAAGAAGGGCAGCAGCACCCCTTGGAGAACCCCAAGAGCCTGAGCCTGACCCTCTCAGAGACTCAGCCAGAGCCCAGGTCAGGGCTGAGTAAAAGGCAGGGCCTGGACTCAGGAGCCCACCTTCAGGTGCTGTGGCCTCAGAGAGCCTGCGGTTCAGAGAGAAAGGACAGGTCACACTTGCCAGCTGCACAGCCTCCATCACATTCCTCTCGGAGACTCAGTTTCCTCACCAGTAAAATGGGAATAATAACAGAATCTGCCTCACTGGGTGCAATGAAGATGAAAAGAAGGAACATATGTAAAGTGGTCAGCACGGTCCCTGGCCCATTGAAGGCTCCGTGAATGGGAGCTGCTGCCTCTGCAGCTATTTTTGCTACGGTGTCCTGGTCCCCACACTGATACCACTCCTCTGCTCACAGCCTGTGGCCCTGAGGCTCCTCATGGAGGTGGTGCCCTGGGGCCTCCACAGAGACCCTCTGCCTAACAGGAGCACACCCCACACCAGGCTACCCAGCATTATGGACTTCCCCCCCTGGGGAACTTGACTCTCTGCCTTTGTCTAGAAATTAAGTGCTGTGCCTCTGGGTTGGATCTTGCCTGGGCTTGGCCACCCTATTCTTCTATTCCTCTGATACCTGGGATGGTCCAAGGGGGCATTAACTATCACCTTCCAGTGGTGGGCTTCCCCTAAGAGTCCCTAGTGCTAACTTGAGGTCTGTAGCAAGCACTCTGCCCACCAAGGGAGGGCTGGACGACTGGCAGGGTGGCCCACCCCACCTACCAGCTGGACACAAAGCGCAAACTGCTGATTCATGGAGGCTCATGAAGTCTGGCTGTTTGTGTATTCTCTCAGCTCCAGCTGTCGGCCAAAACATAATTGTAGCTGTCACTTTGGCAGCGAGATGCTATGAAGTGTCCTAATACAACTGCCTCTGCTCCATGGCAGTGAGCTTTGGGGAGGTGGGAGGAATCTGCAGCTGCTCCTGTGGAGAGAGCCATTCTGGAAAGTGGTCTGTGTGATGCTCAGCCAGGTGCAGCTGCTGGAATGGTGTGAGCAGCAGGGTAAGGCCTTGCATTAGAACAGGCACTGGCATGCCTGTGTTTGCATAGATAGTAATGCAATTTTGATGATACCAATTAATATAAGAGAGTCTGCCGCTGAAATGAGGCTTTTGGGGCAGCTATGAGGACTTGGAAAACAGCCTTTAAACCTATGCACAAATTGGACAAGCATGCATGGGGTGAATGAGTGGTTAGGCGGTAGGGTACATGGCATAGAGAGATGGTCTAGAGATATGGCTGGGGCCATATTGGGAGCAAGGGACTTGAAGGCAAACCATGGAACTTGGCCTTGATTCTGGAGGCAATGGGGAACTAATGAAGCACTTTAGGGAGAGAGTGATGTGGTCAGACAACATTGGGATCTAGGCTCAAACATCCCCAAGAAGTGTCACTAAGGGTAAGGCTCTCCTTCCCCACAATAGTCTATAAGAAGTGTTGTTCTGCCCTGGCCAGGTAGCTCAGTTGTTTAGAGCATCGTTCCGATAGACCAATGTTACGGGTTCGATCCCAGTCAGGGCACATAGAAGAATCAACCAATGAATGCATAAATAAGTAGAAAACAAATCGATGTCCCCCCCCCCCAACTTCCTCTCTCTCTGTAACATAAATAAACAAATTAATTAATTAATTAATTAATTTTAAGATTAAAAAACTAAAAATAAGTAGTGTGATGCTTGGGAAGGTGTTCTGCAGCACCAGCTCTAGGATTCAGGAGTGGCTGTGGCTCTGTGCTTAGTGGGGAGGGCTGGCCCTCGTCAGACCAGCTGAGCGTGTGTAGTGAGTGAAAGGAGACAGCAGGCTCATGCTTTCCTTCTTCCTGGGTCCTCCTAGGCCAGAGTTCACTAATGAAGCATCTGCCTGCAGATGTGTCCAATGCAAGGGACTGCACACACTTGTGCTAAAGGTCAGGGGAGGCTCCTGGAGCAGAGAGATGGTCGTACTGCCTGTTGGTGTTGCCTCCACCACCACATATACACATTAAGAAAACAGCAGAGCCCAGCTGGTGTGGCTCTGAGGTTGAGTGTCGACTTATGAACCCGGTGAACCAGGAGGTCACGGTTCAATTCCGGTCAGGGCACATGCCCAGGTTGTGGGCTCGATCCCCAGTAGGGAGTGTGCAGGAGGCAGCCAATAAGTGATTTTTCTCTCATCGTTGGTGTTTCTATCTCTCTCTCCTTCTCCCTTCCTCTCAGAAATAAATAATAACAATATACTAGTATTTTTTAAAAAAAGAAAAGAAAACAGTATCCAAGTTTGGTTGATGGAGGAATTCCTAGAAGGAAGGTTCTATCCTCATGTACTTAAATACTGGTTTATAGGTTGGCTAAGGAAGACGGAAGAATAGAAAGTGTTGAGAGTCATACTAGTAGGTGCGGCACCCAAGAGCTTGCAAGCAGAGCACACTGGGTCCATCATGTAAGTTAGGAGGAAGACAGGACTCAATTGACGAACCTTTTGTGTACCCTTCTCAGAAGCGCACTGTTGCACAACAGTGGTTTGGCAGTGATTTTCCCTGTTCAGCTGCAAGCCAGAGGGCAGGATGCCTCAGGTTGTCTGTCAGGGGAGGTGGGCCAGGAGGAAGGGATGTTCCCATTCTGGCATGATCTTCCATCAGCGTTCCCTGAATTGGGCTGCCAGGGGTGCCGGAGGGTGGAGAGCCAGCAGGTGTTGAACAGTGAGGAAGGCTCCTCACCTGGCAGCTCCTGACACAAGGAGTGTACTGGGTGACTGGAACCATTTGGCCTATGGGTGGGGCCTGAACTTTATGCTAGTCCCTAAGGGCAGGTAGCATGTCCTAACTCCCTCCTGGCTGCCCATGGCTGGCTTGGAGCAGTAGCTCAAGATGTAGTTTATTTGGTTTGCTTTCTCCCTTAAAATTTACAAAATTTAATGACAAAGTATATCCGGTTTTTTAAATTTTATTTAAAAATATAACATAGGAAAGTCCAAGCAACTATAAGTACAGCTTCAAATGAATGCTTTTTAAAAATAAATATAGAAAAGTATAAAAAAGAAAATAAATGACCCTTAAATATTTGCCTGGACAACTTCCACTGAAATTATTTTAACATACAAAAATGAAAAGCGCCTCCTTCTTTCTTTTTTTTCTCCCACAAGTAACCACTAACAGTTTCTTGTGTATCCTTCTGAAGTTTTCTTCTCTGTACCACGAATGTTTCTAAAATGCATATGTGATCATACAGGCTTTGTCTATATTTAATGGTAAATTGTAAAAGAGGATGCAATCACACCCCTCCTAAGATATAAAATTAACATGTGTTAAAGATTTAACTCATTAATTAATGAGATAACTGCTAAAATGTTACAACCAATTCAAAGGAGAACTCAAAGTATGGCACACGATAGATAACAATGCTGAAATGGTTTTAGAAATGGGTGCAAAACTAGTTAATTTCCTCACGGCAGTAATAGTCAGTTGTATTCCACAATTCGCATTTCTGTGAACAGGAATTATTTTCATTGCTATCAAGTTTTTACGACTTACCTTCCATCTTTAGAGTTGAGAAATGTCTAGTCAAAGCCAATGAAAGGCAGAGATAACCCTAGTGGGTAAATTATTCAGGACACCCACAAAATTTCAACATCTTTCACAGTTTTCCATACACTTATAATTGGGTCCCTCCGCCCCTCCCTCCTAGGATTTCCCTGTCACAGCCCCTGCTGCCCATTTTTTGTCACAGCTGACCCAACCCTCTACCCAGGTTCCAGGTGATGGGTTGGGGCTCAAAGCCTGACCTGGGAGAGCCAACCATCACCTAGGTGAGCCAGACAGGTGCTCCCCAGGCTCTGACACCCCACTTCTATGGTGTTGGGCCCTGCAGTTGTGAGTCAGGGGACTCAGGGCTGGCGATCATGTTGGGCCTTGTAAAAGAAGTATACAGTGGGCTGTCTAATGAGTTTCTAATTTCTGGGATGGCTTCATGAATTTGGATTCCATGAGAGTCCCCCTTTACTCATGAGTCAGTTTGGGTGGGTGTCTGTCCCAATAATTCCCTACCCAAGAGAATAGCTGGAACGTAAAATGTACAGTATTATGACCTAAGGGGTTGGGGAAGTGTCTCAATCCTCCTGGTCTGAGGCAGCTTCCCACAGATCTCAGGGTCTGTGTTGGCACCATGGGGCTTGATGTCAGCCCCAGAGGGCAGGGGCAGAGTGGTCTATGATACTGTGGAAAAGAACAAATATCTGACTCGCTCTGTGCCCTTTGTTTTTATTTTTATTTTATTTTATTTTACAATATATTTTTATTGATTTCAGAGAGGAAGGGAGAGGTGAGAAAAACATCAGTGATGAGGGAGAATCACTGTTTGGCCGCCTCCCGCACGCCCCCTCCCTGGAGATCGAGCCGGCAACCCGGGCATGTGCCCTTGACCAAAATCGAACCTGGGACCCTTCGTCCACAGGCCGACACTCTATCCACTGAGCCACACCAGCTAGGGCACTCTGCACTCTTTGACAGTCATCTCCTATGAACATGTTTTCTTATCTTAAAAATGAGGGACAATGCTACTTTCTGTTTTGCCTCCTAGGGCTGCTATGGGGGTCCAGTAGGAGGCATGGGTGTGAATCTACTGCCAAGACCATCGATGAGAGAGAAACATCGATCAGCCGCCTCCTGCACATCTCCTACTGGGGATGTGCCCGCAACCCAGGCACATGCCCTTGACCGGAATCGAACCCGGGACCTTTCAGTCCGCAGGCCGACGCTCTATCCACTGAGCCAAACCGGTTTCGGCGAATAGGTTTTCTTATCTTAAAAATGAGGGACAATGCTACTTTCTGTCTTGCCTCCTAGGGCTGCTATGGGGGTCCAGTAGGAGGCATGGGTGTGAATCCACTGCCAAGACCAGTCACGCGGTGGGAACTGAGCCTACAGCTCTGGCAGGACAGGAGAGCTTGGCCTCTCTGTGCAAAGTGCTTTGGGAGAAGAGGTTTTATGCAAATGGCCAGTCATGATTAATTGATGGGGAGGCTCTCAGGCAAAGGATCAGATTTCACAGATAAATATATATATAGTTTGGCTCTCCTGAGAAGGAAATGTTCATTTAGCATAAGGCAAGTCTATCTAAATAAAGATTTTTCTTATCTTCAATGGGTACCTTCTCACCATCTTCATTCATTCACTGAGCATATATTGAGCACCTACTGTATGCTAAGCACTGTCCAGGCACTGAGATAGTGAGATAAAGGGAGCTAGCTCCTGCCCTTGTGGTGCTGGGAGACAGACATACAGAAAGAGCTTTATCAAGGAGTGTGAGAAGCACAGACAGAGGGTATTCTGGCAGCACCAAGGAGGGGCACCCACCTGTGACCCCAATGTGGCATCAAGGATCCACAGGTCATGTACAGAGGAATGTCTGGTATTGCTGGAGTGTCAGGGGAGCTGAGGGGCTGGCCAAAGCAGGCAGTGGGGGTCAAATTTGTACCATAAAACAGTCACTCTGGCTGCCTGTGGGGAACAGATTAGAGGGGAACAGACTAGAGGCACAAAGACCCATTAGGAGGTAGTTACAGGCATCCAAGCAAGAAATGATCTGAGCTAAGGAAAGGGGTGGAAGGAATTGATTCAAGAAATGTTTGGGCCAAGATTTAACCTGAGAAATGAGACAGTGATGACCCTCAGGGTTTCACTGTGGATGACCATGTGGTTAGGGTTCATCATAGGTTAAAGAGAGCACAGGAGTAGAAGCAGGCTTGGGGGAAGGGGCTGGGCTGGGTATGTTGAGTTGCATCATAAACATGGTGAGTATGGAAGACCTATGGGCATCCAGGTGGAAGTATCCAGTGGGCAGGTGGATACACAGGTCTGAAAGCTAGGAAGTTGTAAGGCTGTGAAGCCAGGGAGAGGAAGCTGAAGTGAATCTGAGCATAGGCAAGTTTATGAGTGTGGAGAGGAGGAGAGAGCAGGGGAAGAAGTGGAGGGACATCATGCCCTTTGGCCCTAAAATTCTCATTTGCTGAGAATGAGGGTGAGGGAGGGACTAAGGGCAAGGAGAAGATGCTTGGAACTCTTTATATGGGAAATGGGAGAGAATCTGACCTAGGCCAAGCAATAGAGGGCCCTGGTGGGAGGTTATAAGTCTGCATTGCTACGAATCTGTCCACCTCAGCTTTTCTCCAGAACACAGAAGCCAGGAAGGCAGGTTGGCTTATAGTGCCGCACTGTGGTCTTGCTAGGAGGGTGTGGCAGAAGGAAGGGAAGAGTGTGTACTAGAGAGAGCTAACAGTTCACCAAAGAAATAGTCCCTACCCTCCCATAGAATAGAGGCTTCCCAGCAGAGACTACATTTCCCAGTACACTCCTCCCCTCACACCTATTACATCTGAGAGGAGGCAAGTGACTTGTTCTTGCCAATGGAATGTTAATCAGAGATGACGTGTGTCATTTCCAGCCCAAGATAGTTAAGACACAGTTGTGACTTCTGCACCCTTCCTTTCCCCTTCTTTTAGTTTGATGCCCCCTTGGGAACCATGTCAGATATGGAAGAGGCATAGGGTGGCAGTATCCTGGTCACTGAATCACTAGAGGGACACCACTGATCAGAAACGGCCATTTGGGGGTTTTATGAGCAGGAAATTAACTATGTTATTTGAGCTGATACACATTCTGGAATTTTTTTGTTATAGCATTTATCATTACCCTAAGTAATACAGGATTTAAGAAAATTGATAGGCCCTAACCGGTTTGGCTCAGTGGATAGAGCGTCATCCTGTGGACTGAAGGGTCCCAGGTTCGATTCCAGTCAAGGGCATGTA
The DNA here is from genome assembly GCF_000147115.1 of Myotis lucifugus. Classification (NCBI taxonomy): domain Eukaryota; kingdom Metazoa; phylum Chordata; class Mammalia; order Chiroptera; family Vespertilionidae; genus Myotis; species Myotis lucifugus. Next base: position 9,800,191 of record NW_005871076.1, on the reverse strand, counting down.
CCTTGGTTGCAGGCACATACCCAGTAGGGAGTGTGCAGGAGGCAGCTGATCGATGTTTCTCTCTCATCGATGTTTCTAACTCTCTATCCCTCTCCCTTCCTCTCTGTAAAAAATCAATAAAATATATTTTAAAAAAAAAGAAAATTGATGGTTATTCAGATGACTCTGATGGGCCAGGCTGGGGAAACAATCGAGGCCTCTAAAAACAGAAGATCTCTGTTAAAGTCCAAGAACAGCAGTGGAGAGAGGACTAGAAAAATCTAAGAAGCAGGAGGTCAAGGCCTTTGCTAGAATTTAGGAGGCAAAGAATTCTGAAAGAAACTATCTCATGATGTGGCAAGAGCCAAGTGGGAGAAGGTGAGGAACATTAAGCAAGTCCAGGAATCGTGATGCTGGGAGTCAGGAACTGTGTTAGCTGGTTAGTGCACCCAGATGTGATGGTCTGTGATGAAGCAGGATGTGGGTGGAGAGGAAGCCTCAGAGGACTGGCCATTGTCCTGCAACCAGGGCACCAGGAAGGAGTGCTTTAGTATAAAGAATAAACCAACAGGACTGCCATCTCTCAGTCCTGTCAGTGGCCATGGCCGAATAGAACCAGGGCATCTCACCACTGTTAAGGACTTGCTCAGTAGGCCACATAAGATGCACACTAAAAGCTGGTCCATGAAAGGGATACCTGTAAATGCTGATGTAGGCTACCTCCATCCAGAAACAGCCAGACCCACAGCAAGAGAGCTCTCTTCAGTTGATAGATCCACTTGAACTCTCCAAAGCACTTATTTACAAACTAGAGGCCCAGTGCACAAAATTCATGCACGGGTAGGGTCCCTAGGCCTGGCCAGCAATCAGGGCTGATCAGGTCCCCCACCTCCCCGCCTCCCTGCACTCCCTCAGCGCCCTGCTGCCACCACTAGTCTCCCACCGTGTTCCACACCGCCCCCTGGTGGTCAGTGCATGTGGTCAGTGCATGTCATAGCGAGCGATCGATCTCCCAGTCAAACTCCCGAGGGGACAATTTGCATATTAGATGTTTAAGCCTCATGGAAATTCCAGGGAGACCCATGAGAAGATGGTGTCTCTGCGCCTGGTAAAATCACCAGAGTGTGAAGTGAGATCTCACAGGAGGGGGTGGAGCCAGGGTTCCTGATCCTTGGCCTGTGGTTCTTATTATAAAATTCCTTTTATAGGCATTTTAAAATATTAACTTCTCATCATCTTAGAAAGATTTAGGCATCAACATGTCATTGGCAGCAGGAATGACTGAGATGGCCAGCTAGTAAGTCTTAGAAGAATTTCTGAGTGAATGGTGCCAAAACAGGGATGGGAGTAGAAGTGACAGAGAAGTGACAGAAAACTCAAGATAATAGTTGTGAAAATAAGAGAAGTTTATTTCTCTTTTAAAATAAATAAGGTAGGTATCAAGAGTTGTGATGGCCCTCCACAATTTCAGAGGGAAAGGCCCCTTCTATTTTGCTGTTCTCTGTTGTTGTGTACTAAATTATTTCAAAACTCACTTGCTTAAAACAATGGTAAACATTTATCATTCTTTCTGTCTGTCAGGAACTCGAAGTGACTTAACTGGGTGGTTCTGGCTTGGTCTCCCTCATGAGGTTACAGTCAGGGTATCACATGGATCTGTGGTCATATGGAGGCTTGACTGGGACTACAATATTGCTGGCTGTTGGCAGAAAGCCGAAGTTCCTCACCACCTATAGTTCTCCGTAGAATTGCTTGAATGGCTTACAACACAACAGCTGGCTTCCACTAGCCTAGAGCGAGTGATCTGAGAGAGAGAGCAAGGCAGAAGCCACAATATCTTTTATGATATAGTCTCAGAAGTCACACTATCTTTTCTGCAATATCCTATTGATCTCACAGGTCAGCCCTACTTAATATGGGAGAAAACTAAACAAGGACCTGAATACCAGAAGTTGAGAATAATTGGAGGCCCTCTCAGAAGTTGGCCTACCACATCTGCCAGCCTCAAAGTGTGGCTTTATCCTCATGGTCCAAGGTGCTGCTCTAACTCCAGCTGTCACATTATAAAAAGTGCCTTCTAGCTAGCATGAAGAAGGAAGAAAGGAGGAAGGGCATGGCTTTTTCTTTTAAGGATACTTTCCAGAAGTTGAATACATTATCCTACTTATATCTCATTGATCAGAACTTAGTCACATAGCTGGAAAGAAGGCTGGGAAATTTAATATGTATTTTGATGGTGATGTACTCAGCTAGACCAGATACTAGGGATAGTTGGCACTCTCTGCCACATCAACAATGTTCCTGTGTAGATTTCAAAAGTTGGCGGTGGGGGAAGGGAGCACAGATAACATAACTACCTTGGGTTACTGATCTGGCTAAAGACTTATGACCCATCTTGTTTAAGAAGTAATTGTGTTATGTGTTGCAGGGATGGGGGAGGAGTGGAGATTCGTGCTTTTCCCTGTAATTAGTAAATCTCAGTGTAAAAAGAAAATAGTCCTTAGAAGAGCTCAGGAGACAAATGAGCATTAAAACAGACCTAGTCCTAGAAGCCCAACCAAGGGTGGTCTCAAGAATTAAGATGATCCAGAAAATGAGAAGATCATCACAGGACTCATCGTGAGGGCAGCTTCATTCTGCACCCAGACCTGCAGGTTTAAATAAATTTTAAGTAGCCCGATTTCCTGATTCAAATGCAGAAGCACAGATGGGCAACTCTACCAGCTGTGTTTTTAAAGGATCTTATGATTCCTGATCAATGAACCGAAGAGACCAAATACAGAAGTGTTTAGAGCTGAGCAGCAGATTTGTGAGAGACCTCTTAGAGACCAGAGCCAGGGCTTGGGCAGCCAGCTGGGAGCTGACTCAAGCTGGGGGTGAGGGGGCAGGGAGGGTGATGTTGGGCATTGGAAAATGGCTAAGCAAATGAGCCATTAGCTAGCCAGAGAATTCTAAGTCTTGGGAAATCCACAGAAAAGCTGCCCTGGCAGAAGGAGGGCAAGGCTCTGGCTTAGCTAAGTGGCCAGTAGAAGACGCACTGTCATCCTGGAGAAATGCAAGAAGCCTGGGGCTAGGGTGCCCAAGGGGACAGCAGGTACTGCCAAGGCCTTGTGGCAGGGCTGGCTTTCTCTTTGCTGCCACAGCCTGCTTGGACATGGATCCTTATCATGACAGTGGAAGAGAGTCGACTGAGGACTCAGAGGTTCTTGCTTCATGGAGGATGTCTGGGGGTCTCCTACCTGCCTGGCTGTGGCTGGTCTCACATACCCTGCCTATGGTCCAAGCTGGAGGATGTCCTAGGACCTGAGTCCCTACCTGGCCATCTCCAGATGGGATTGTCAGGATACCCTGGGCAGGCAATATGCTCCCTCATTCAGCCCACAGCCCATAGGGTTGTCAATCATCACCACATTGCTGCTGCACCAGGGTCATTTTTCAGAGCAGTGAGGGGATCAGCAAAACTCCCAGCCTTCCTCACTCTGCCTTGGCTTCAGTCCCAAGTTCATCAAGAAACTGGGGAACCTCCACAGACTTCGAGGACCCTTTCAAAAGAGACACCTCCAGGGGTTGCTGAGATTGGTCTCCAAACTTGGGCACAGGGTGAGGTCCCTGGGGACAAAGTTGGGCTGGTAGGGGGTAAGATGGGGCAAAGTATCCCAAAGTAGCCTGAAATTGGCTTGGGAAATCTGGGACTCTGTTGCACAAAAGCTTAGTGAGCACCTGCTCATTGGGACAGAATAAGCTACCCCCTGGGGGTACAGAGCAGAGAAAGGTTCATATGATATCACCCCAGACAAACAATTAAAGCAAAAGAGCTGAGGGTGCAACATGCAGTGATGGGTTAAGTACAAGGTACAGAAATAATGGAGGGGGGTGAGTAGAGAATAGAGTGGTAAAGGAAAGTTTTACAGAAGAAGTGATACCTTCAAGAAGGAATGGGGTTCCTCAACCAGCAGTGGGACCAGGTGAGGAATGGCATCCAGGCAGAGGGAACAGTAGGCCCCAGGGTTCTGAGCTGTGAGACCTCCTGGGTAGAGGAAGGGAGTTTGTTTGCCTGATGCATTTACTGCACTCTGAAGTTTCTGGGCCTGTTCAGGGTGCAATGTGGTCTTGATCTCTTTCCACTAAGCAACTCAGAGGAGTCAGAGGGGGGAAAGATGCTTCCTTGCTGCGGAGGTATCTGGTCATGATAGTGGAAGTACCATAAGTAGGAAGGGGAGAAGTGTCCTCTGGTTTTGGAGAACCTACCCAAGGCCCAGTCCTTCTCCATGTAGGTCCCTTAGGTATGACTGTCTCCCACAGTTTCTGATGGAGCAGAAGGCAGGACTGGGAGGTGCTCTGGGTGGGGCACTCTGGCTTCCCCTCCCTGTTGTCAGATCCAACTCCTCCAGGTCGCTGGTACTTTCCAGAGCTCATGGGAACCCCCAGTATTGCCAAAATATCCATCCTGTCTCTTGCAACCAGCACTACAGTAAAAGAAACATCATCTGGCTCATATTGATAAGACTCATTGCTCTTTTTTTGTGGTACGCAAGCTTGCTTTTCCTCCAGGACCCAGGAAAATATGATATGCAAATGAATCACCAGGTGACCCAAAAACAAACAGTAGCTCTGGAGTTGTTCTCTGAAGCAGAAGGAGCCAAAGACCCCAGAGGTCCAGTGGGCACCACCTCCGCTCTGGGTCAAAGTGGGCAAGTAGAACTGAACCAGAGCCATGCTGGGATGTCACCCTGTCTCCACCTACAAGTGGAGCAGGAGCCTCTGGCACAGAGCTGCAAGTGCCACAGCAAGGCTATGGGAGAGTTTGTGGTGCAGGTAGAGGATAGGCCCTGCCCTCGGTATCAATGTCCTCACCAGCCCAGCTCATTCATCCAGGAACTCCTTTCCCCTGATTATTGCTCTTCTCACTGGGATATGCAAACAGCCTCCTGACAGCTCTGGCTTCTCTCTCATCTTTGCTAGCTCCAACCCCAAGGCCTAGCTCAGGTCACATCCTTCTGGCTCTATAATGAATTCCCTTAGTTACAAACTCCTTGGCCTGGCATTCAAGGCTCTACTCACTACAGTACTAACTCACCTCTCACAAGTTTTCCTTATACTCCTCCATCTTTTTTATACTTCTGCCTGCAAAGCTCTCCCAACCTTGGGCCCTGGATCTTGCCTTTATCTGGTGTAAATGCCCCCTTGCCACTGCTGTAGACACCACCTTTCTGACCAGGCCTAGCTCCAGTACTGTCTCACCTATTAAGTCTTCCTTGTCACCCTCTGCCCTCTGAACCTAGGGCCTTAGGGATGGAGCTTTTTTCTAGATTTGCATCTTTAATTACAGGAGTCTCACATGCTTATAAAAACATTCCCACATTACAGAAGCATACACAATAAAGTGAGCATGTTATCCCAACTCTCCTGTCCCTAGAACTTGCCCCAGTTAACAGTCAGGTGTGCACATAGGTACACATTTTACCCAGCACGAGAGGGACCAAAACCACTTGACATGGTAAGAGCAGGTTGGGGTTGGGAAAAGCAGAGACCTAGATTGACTTTGAAATAAAATTCTCAAAATCAGTCTGTGGGACCTTTGATTTCTTTCAAAGAACAGAACCCCAGGGAGGCATTTTTAATTTGTATGGGAATATTTATTCTATTCACCCAAGAGCCAGAAACTCAAGTTCAAAAGGCAAAGAGGGCCTAGCCGGTGGCTCAGTGGTTGAGCATCATCCCATGTACCAAGAGATTGCCAGTTCAATTCCCAGTCAGGACATATGCCTGGGTTTCAGGCTTGATCCCCAGTAGGGGGCATGCAGGAGGCAGCCAAATGATGTTTCTCTCTCATAGATGTTTCTATCTCTCTCCCTCTCCCTTATTCTCTCTCTAATATCAATAAAAACATTAAAAAACAAAAAACTAGGCCTCTGCAGAATGCTCTTGACGTAGCACAACCCCCACTGCAAGCCCAGGCTGAGTTGAACAAGAAATCTGCCGGCCTTGATGACATTGTCACTCAGTTTGATGGAGAGAGATGAGGTTTGAACCCTGGCCTTTCCTTCTCCAGCCTGGGCCTTTGCCTGCCCCAGTGTTCTGGCTGGGCAGCCTGGAGCCCCTCTACCCCCTGGGTGATTCTCTTTATAGCATGGCCCAAGAGAAGAATGCACCCTAGGGACTAAATGGTTCCCACCCACCTTAGAATAGGACCTGTGCTGGCATTTCAAGGGGGAAGTGCTGGCATTTCCTTCTCCAGGGACTCCAGCTCATGTTGCGAGGCAGTTTGAGGGGCAGGGGGCAGATATCTTCCCCAAATAACCCAAAGAACCACATCTCTTGCCCACACTCCAATTTAAATAAATATTTAAGTAAGGAGAAAGGACTGGAGTGCACTAGTTGGGAACACCGAACCCCAACTTAAGTATGTCAGGGAAGGCTCCAAGGTGTTGGCATCTAAACTGATACTTGAAAAATAAGCAGGAGGTAGCAGGTGAAGGTGAGAACAGCATTCCTTGCAGAGGGAACACCATGGGCAAAGACCTGAAAATGAAAGGGAGCCTGACTTTGGAGAAACTAAAATTCACTTTTGCTAAGGTTAGTGTGTGAGGGGATGTATAGGGGTGTGGTTGGAGAGGTAAACTGCACATGCAAACCCCACGGCTTTGTCCAGATGGCCAAGGTTTGCTACATAGACTATGAACTGGAGGTGAAGTGAACATCTTTGGGTGAACAATAATGGTGGCCTGGACTAGGCAGACATAATGGAATATGAGAAGAGGTAGTATTCAACACAGCATGTCAAGGTGAGGGAGAGGAAGAGGACCCTGCCTTAAATGTTGAGGATATATATTCCTGATCAACAGTTGCATTTAAGAAACAATTTTTAAATGGTTTGGACTCAGCTCTAGCCAGTTTGGTTCAGTGGATAGAGCATTGGCCTGCGGACTGAAGGTACCCAGGTTCAATTCCGGTCAAGGGCACATGCCTGGGTTGAAGGCTCAACCCCCCCGCCCCCCCCCCCCAGTATGGGGCATGCAGGAAGCAGCTGATCAATGATTCTCTCTTATCACTGATGTTTCTATCTCTCTCTCCCTTTCCCTTCCTCTCTGAAGTCAATACAAATATATTTAAAATAAAATAAAGTAAATGGTTTGGACTCAGGGTGTGGGGAGCTGAGGGATCCCACATCCTTTTATAATTTGTCAAGAACTGAAGGCCAGTGCTAAATGATAAGCCCCAATCTGGCCATCTAGCCTGCTGACATCAGTGCAAACCTGATTGGACACGCAAATCTTGTTTTGAGCATGTCTATGGCTAGACAACATAATCCTGAAGCAGATACCCCAGGTACACAGCTGACTACCTCCAGCCAACAAAGCACTCACCTGACCTTTAAGCCTAATGTCCCAGTCACTCAGCAAAACTCAGAACCTTTGCTTTTTAAATACAGAACAGACATAGTTCCTGACCAACTCCATTTCTCTCCCTTCCCCAACCCTGAGCCTAGGCTCTCTGCTGGAATAGTCCCTATATTTGATAGTAAACTTTTTCTACTCAGCACTCAACTTTGATGTCTAGTCTTAACTCAAGGCAGAGGTTCCCACCAGGCACAGGGGCCTGAAGGGGCTTCAACAAAGTTGGACCCACCCTCTATGTTCTTTGCACAATTCTGATATGTTGCACTCTGTGGTTTGTCTTTGAGTTCTCCTGGGCACCTTGGGGTACAGTGGAAGGCCCCAGTAGGGGCTTGAGGGGCTGTCTGAGGCATGAAGCTTGAGGGTGGTGGGCTGTGGGGTATGGTAGAAGAATATCGGTAGGAATCTGAAAGCCTCAGTGAGGTCTTCAGCTCCTCGGTGACCTCTCCTCTCTGGGCCTGTTGCCCCCACCCTGACCCCAGCTCCCAGGCCTTTGCACATGCTGTTCCTTCTGCCTGGAATACTCTTTCCCTTCTTTGTCTGTTTGGTTCATCCTTCAGATGTCAGTTTTCTCAGGTAACACCTCACTGACTTCTTGGTCCAGGTCAGAGTCCTTAGTTAAATATTCTGATAGACCAGTGTTTCATTACTTTCCCCCCTTTATTAGAGGTTTTTTTTTAATTGGCCCATCTGCCTTAATCAGGATGAAAGGGACCCGTATGTGCCTTCCAGGAGAGAGAGGTTCTGCCTGTCTTACTGCTGTATCCCCAGCCCCTGGCAAGAGAAGTGTCCAGGAGTAGGTAGTGAATGAATGGATGAATTAATGAATGAGCAGATGGACAGCTGGATAGATTTCACTTGCTAAAGCAAAAAACTCAATTGGACAATATCCTTCCCAGCATTAATATAATTCTCTGGCCTCTATTGTTTTATCTCTGAAATAAGAAGAATGTTCTCTGCTTGCTGCTTTACTTCTGTATCTAACATGGCTCAAGTCAGCCTGATAAAGTTTGGGGAGATTAAAAAAAACAAACAACTTCAATAAAGGATCCCATTTGGCTCAAGGACCTTATTTTCTGACACCTGGTTACATATTTGTGAACCTTGGGATAGAAATTCAGGCTGTGCCTGAAAGTACAGGTCTCTCTTTCAGAGCTGGATTTCAGTCTTCAGCTCCCCGGGCAGGGCAGGATGAGTTTCCAGAAGCCCCAGACATGCCTCCTAGAGATAGGGCAATAATACTCTTCTGTATCTCCATGGCCAGGCAAGGAGGGTGGGTGAATGTCACAGCACAGAACTGGGGATTGTGCCCCATGAGGGGCCCAGATGTTCTGCTCCTTTGTCCATCTGTCTAAATCAGTGATGGGCTGAGTGCAGGAATTTTTCTGAAGCAGAGCCAGAGGTGTGGCTGAGGGCCTGGTGAGTCATCTCCCAAGAGTCTAGGCTGCATAAGAAGGCTGCCTTTGCTGTTACTGTGGCAGGTGGGCCTCACCTACTGAGGTCTGGGTATCCTTTTAAGGTGCACAAGGATGAGACCATCTGTATAATCCTCACCAAGTAATCTTCCCCATCCATCCTCTTCCTGAGAGCCTGGAGCTGCCCTTTCCTATTACCCCTAGTCCTGAGGAAACAGGGTCCTCCTAAAAGGAATAGCTGGCTGGCTGGAGGGATGACCTGTCTAGGGGTAGGAGTGAGACAAAGTCCTAGCCACATCATAAATAGCACTCATGCTCCTAAGAGCCAGGATAGGGAGTACCAACAAGTCAACCAAGGACATAAAAGAGCTGAAAAACCTACATGAAGGAAAGGAGGAGGCATTTTATTCTGGAGGAATCTTTTCAGTGCTTAAGAATTTAATGCCCACCCAGCCGATGTGCCTCAGTGGTTGAGCATTGGCCTATGAACCAGGAGGTCAGGGTTGGATTCCTGGTAAGGGCACATACCCGGGTTTTGGGCTCGGTCACCAGTGTGAGGCATGCAGAAGGCAGCCAATCAATGATTCTCTTTCATCATTGATGTTTCTCCCTCTCCCTTCCTCTCTCTCAAATCAATAAAAACATATCTTTGGGTGAGGAAAAGAAAGAAAGAAAGAAAGAAGGAAAGAAAGAAAGAAAGAAAGAAAGAAAGAAAGAAGGAAAGAAAGAGAAAGAAAGAAAGAAAGAAAGAAAGAAAGAAAGGAAGGAAGAAAGAAAGGAAGGAAGGAAGGAAGGAAGGAAGGAAGGAAGGAAGGAAGAAAGAAAGAAAGAAAGAAAGAAAGAAAGAAAGAAAGAAAGAAAGAAAGGGAAAGAAAGAAAGGAAGGGAGAGAGAGGGAGGGAGGGAGGGAGGGAAGAAGGAAGGAAGGAAGGAAGGAAGGAAGGAAGGAAGGAAGGAAGGAAGGAAGGAAGGAAGGAAGGAAGGGGAAAGAAAGAAAGGAAGAAAGGAAGGAAGAAAGAAAGGAAGAAAGAAAGAGAGGCCAGGGAGACAGGAGAGTCATAGGAAGCTAGGGGCACACAGAATGAGGTCACTGTGGCTGAGCTACGGTCAAGGTAGCAGGAGATGGGCCTGGAGCCAGACTGGGAAGGACCTTTATCCAAAGGGATCATAGCCTCCTGGAGTGTTTGCAGCAGGACAGAGACCTATTTGACTTACATTTGGGGAAGCTCACTCTGACTGTAGGGTGGAGAATGGACAGCAGGGGGCATGGATAGGAGCAGGCAGGCAGTGAGAAGCTGCTGTAGGCATCTAGAAGAGAGATGGTGGGGACTCGACCCAGGTGGAGGTGGAGGTGGAGGGCTACAGACAGGTTCTGGAAGTGTTTTGGAGGAAGAGATGCCAAGGCCTGTGGCTGGATTGGCCATGGAATTGGGAGGTTTTGTCACATAGGTGGCGAGTATTGCTATTTTCTGGAACAATAGCTTAAGGGGACAAGGCTGGCACTTGGTTGCTGGGAGCTGAGTGATCAGTTCACCTTTTCCCACCTTTGTTGGTTAGACATCACAGCTCATTCAGAAAGTTCTTTGAGTTTAACCCTGACTTTCCAGCTGCAATTTGAGCTCAAGCCATTCCATACTTGCCCTTGGTGAGTGCGTTGGGTACTGAGGGGCAGGGGGACTGAGGCATGGGCTCAGGTCCAAGAGCTTGGGTGGCAGGCATGCTTCCTGCATGACCACTGTCAAACATACCAACCTCTGGTGCTCGTCAGACTCAGACCCAGGGAGCCTGTGCCAAGTGCGTGGGCCAGAGGACCCAGTACAGGATCTTACTGCCCCAAGCCCTTCAGGCCTACACATGCCCCTCATCCTGCCTCTGGAGCCCTCCCTCAGATCTGAAGCATCCCCCAGGGCCCTCGAGAAGGGATCTTCTTCGTGATTCCTTCAGAGGTAGGAGGTAGAGAGCAAAACCTCTGATCTTGATGCCAGACTCCAAGAAATTACTCACCCGAGGGCAAAGCTTCAGAAACCCAGGCAAGGTGCCCTGCCCAGATCTGATCAGTGTGACTGTTTAGCAGGCGCTGTGGTATTGGGGGGCTTTCAGGGATGGGTCCAGGGCCTAGCACAGCACAGCTCCTTCCAGGCCTGGGCTGCCCTATACCTCATCTTACCAAACTGCAAGTGGGGACCAGGGAACCATGGCCTGAGCCCCCTTGGGACCAGTCCCTCTAGCTGACCAATCGGGACCCTCAAAGCCCCCAGATCTACTCAAGATTAACTTGCCACGTATTCTGGAGTCCCATCAGTGGCTTTCTCATTTTGATTCCTATACTACCCTTCTGGAAAGTGTCAGTCAGCACCATAGTGGCCCCATCCTGGAAGCCTGCTCCCCGACATGCACAGGAAAGTGCCCCAGTCTTAGCCTCTCATGAGCTTCCCATCTCTAGGAGCTGGGATCAGATGACCAGCCTGCTCAGGTGTCCTTCTTCTGCCCCGCCCTCCTCTGCTCAGCCCTCCTGGGCCTGGCTCAAAGCCACAGGGTAAAGGGACTATCACTGGGAAGGCAGTCAGGTGACCTGGGGTCCAGCTGGCTGGGATAGAGCCAGATGTTGTCCCAGCAGAGGTGGCATTTGGGAGTCATTAAATCTGGAGGGGCAGGATGAGTTCACAAGGGTGGTCTCCCCACTCTCCCCTGAGCAGAAGCTTGTCAGGAGTCGTCTTGAGAGGCAGGCCTCTAGGGGAATAGCCCTGTGATGGACACTCTCTCCCCACCACCTCCTGTCCTGTGCTTTTGCAGCTTGAGTGGTAGGGACGCCTTCCTTATTGGAGCGGGGTTGCCAAGACTTTCAGCCCCAGGCCTGGCTCTGCCCTGAAGTCACACAGAAACGCCTGCCCTTGGTCCTCCCACACACAACCCTGTGAACCCCCCCAAACTACCCCTCCTGGCTGGACTTCTAAATTTGCTCCAGAGGGCTGGATGGGGTTAAAGGGACCTCAGAAAGTGTCCAGGGTCAACTTCAGGCAGAGGTTGGATCTGGCTACGTAAGAAATGGGGGCTGCCGAGGCTGGTCAAGGCAGGTTGTAGGGGTGAGGCCTGAAGGTGCTAAGAGAGGGGCTGATGGCTACCAGGTTAGGATCCGGCGGAGATTCAGCCACAGTGTGCCCCCCCAGCAGCCACCTCTGGTTTAGCCATGGACTTCTCTAAGATGGCTTCAAGGACTTTCCCAAATCCCATAGTCCCCTTCATCTCCATTCTCAGCCATTGTCAAGAGCAGTAGACTCTTCGAGGGTGAGCCAGCAGATGAGCTAGCAAAGTCAGGACTGCCCACTCCCTTCTACCATCCTTCTGCCCCATGTTCTAGGTATGAGACAGAAGTGCCCATCCCTGCTTGCCATCCCACTCTGTGTGGTAAACAATGCAATCGGCTTTCCAGGCTCCTCCTGCTTAGTATATCATGTCCTATGCCTCTCCTGCGGGGGGGGGGTGTGCTCCACTTATTTCCTGTCCAGACAAGGACTCTGACCAGGGTGAGTCCTCCACCACCAGGGAGCCCCTTAGGATTTCCCAGGGGTAAGGCTACTTGCCATATTGTCCTATGATAAAAAACCCAAATTCCCTGAGGACGGAGGGTCAGGCAGTCAGGGTGAGATGGGGAAAGGCCCATTCAGGAGTAGTAGGGGGTGCAGACCCTTTCTCTCTTGTCCCTTGTTCACCGCCCCCTTTTAGCCAGATGATTCTTCCACTTGGCACCACAGAAGAGCTCTCTGAGAAAAAAGAGGCTGAAATCTCTAGGGGCTCTGCATATGTAGGCAGATCAGGGATGGGAGAATGCTAGAGGAAACCCCCAGAGAACAGCTGTAACCTAGGAAGGAGTCACCATGGGCTGTCAACCCACTCGAAAACTGGATGGTGGGCAGCCTCCTTTGGGACCTGAGGGACCCTCACTCTCCCAAAGGAGACTGATCTTTGTTGGGTCCTGCAAAAAAGAGAGCCTGGTACAGCTTCCCATGCTGCTGTTAGAAGAGCCCTTAGGGAGTCGAACAGTGTCACTATGGGTCTCTGTCACTTTGGCCATTTACCAAAAGCTTCATGAGCTTCTGCCATTTTCTGGGCCTCAGTTTCTACATCTGTAAAATAGGTAGCAGTCTAAGGATTCAAAAGGAGTCTATTTTATTCTCAAAATAACTCCCTTTTCTGCCTGTCATTCATTCCAACTGCCCACTTTCCTTAGTAAGTTCTGGTTAGACATTGCCCTAGTCAGGTACTGCTCTTGAAAGGTGGTGAGGGCACCATGAGCTTCTCATCTTTGGATCATAACATTTTTCTGATGCCATCATGCCTCCATCCCTTTCCCCAGATCTGGCCATGATTGCCCCATAAATTGAGACCTCTGGGTAGCACCCTTGTCTGCTGCCCCCTGTGCCATGCCCAGATGATCCCAATCTCATGGACTGGAGCCTGGGCAAAGATGTCAACACAACATTCCTTTGCTAAGGGGAGCCGAAGCTGTCATTGGCCCAAACAGGACTCTGACACTTAGCCAAGCCACCCTCTATTTCAACTGACACCTGTTGGCTGAACCCTTATTCTGTGTCAGGCACATAGATAGGCTCGGAGGCAGGACGTGGGTAGAGAGAAAGGTTAGCCATTCCACTGCCACCATTGCATCCTCACAGATGTGACACTGAGGTTCTACTCTAGAAAAATCCTCAAAGAGGGGACTTGTCCCTAGGAGCCAGGTAAGGAGGGCGGAGGGGGCTCAGCCAGGTCTCCAGGCCCTCTAACACCCTTAATGAGATGGCAGTGCCATGCGATATCTGGTCCAGCAGGCTGACCAGAGGGCACAGTCCTCTCATGTTTAAAGGAAAGTAGGATGTTGGGTTTGCTATCAGGCTCAAAGCAGGGAGCTGGCAATAAATCAAGAACTGAAAAGCGATGTCACTGCTTCAAAGTAAATTTCCAAGCCTGGGAAACAATTGTGCATTAAAATCCATTGGAGGGAAAAAAATCTATTAAAACTTCAGGAGAAATGCTTTGCTATAAATTAGATTTTTCTGCCAACCAGGATAATTCAATAATTTCCCCTTGACATTCTCGAGATTGCTCTTTGGGGGGAATTATGATGCTTTGAAGTTGGGAGCAATTTGTTTCCAAGGAAAGATGAAGAGTCGACTGGGAGTGGGGGTGAGAGGACAAGTAGGGGCTCTTCCAGCTAAAGGGGGAGGGGGCCCCATTTGGGGGTTCAGTGTCACTCGACAGAGGTTTTCCATAATGGCCACAAGGACTGCAATGCAGGTTTTTGACCAGGGTCTGCCCCAGGAAAATGGCAGGGGGCTTGGGGAAGGCTTTGGGGTCCTCCAGTATCCCTTTACAGTTAGGGCAGCCTCAGTCTTACAGCTTCCCTGGATAACTATCTAAAACTCTCCTCAACCCTTATGAAACCAGACCTGGTCTCAAGTAATGAGGTGACTATAGTCACTTCTTCTTCTTCTTCTTTTTTACAATTGATCTCATAGGGTAAGGGAGAGGAAGAGAGAAATAGAAACATCAATGATGAGAGAGAATCATTGATCGGCTGCCTCCTACACGTACCCTGCTAGTCTTCCTCTCTTCCTTTGCTGTGCAAGATTCAGCACCAGCCAAGACTCCTCCCTCCCATCCCATCCACCTCCTGTAATTTGGGGCTTTGATCCTAGCTCTTGTCAGCCCAAGTCCTTCTGCATAAGGTCCAACCCAGCCATGCTGCCAGACTCTCTCTGGTTAGCCAAACCTTCTCTGGCTGGACAGGGCAGCTGGCAGAGGGAGGGTGCCAAGCAAGGGATGGGATCTTAGAGCGCTGGGCACAATCTGCCTGGCCACTGGGTGCCAGCCTCCAAGACAACTGTGGGAGCAGGGAAAACACGGAAGTCAGGACTTGAGCAGGGCAGGGCTCCAGAGGCAGCCTGCCTGGCTGTGAATCCTGACTCCTCCACTGGCGGGCAAGTCACTTAACCTGTCTCTAAACCTTGATTTTGCTATCTATAAAATGGGGGTAATAGTAGTACCCGCCTTATAGATAGAACTCAATGTAACAATGGGCACGAAGCACCCAGCACCAGCCTGGCACTCAGCAATGGTACTTAGTATCTTTCAGACACAGGACCCCTGACCATAGGCTTTCCCACCTCAGGAAACCCATCCCCTGTAGCCCCTACTCAGTCCCCTTTCTCTCTCCCACCCAAACTGGCCTGTCCTGGGGACTTGTCTCCTCAGATAAAGCCACAAAGAGGGATGTCTGCCTGTAGAGCTGGGATGCCCACTGGGCACTGTCACATGATTGTGCCTGAGAACCTCATCCACTGTGGTCACTCATTGTTGCTACTACCAACAACCCTCACAGGAAGGTGGTTGATTAGAGTTCTCTCATTTCACTGAGGCTCTGGGAGGTGAAATGACATTGTCAAGGTCACATATCTAGAGGAAGAGTTTGGAACTGGGTCTGGAACCCAAGTTAAACCAACTCAACCACAGAGGCAGACTTGCATCTCAGGATCGCTTCCTCCCTCCCTCCCTTTCTTCTGCCTTCCTTTCTTCCTTCCCTCCCAGGAACCAGAGCCTCCCAGAGCCCACAGGGTGGCCAGAGCAGCACACTGAGGCAGGGACATGTGAGAGTGATCTTCTTCCCAATATTCTCTGCATCCTCGGGAGGAAGATCATAGGGCCCAGCAAAAAGAGGTTAAAGGGGAAGGAAGTGGGAGAGTCTGGGAATGTTTCCATTTAAACAGCTGTCAGAACACGCCATTCACTTGGACACTGCCTGACTCATAGAACAGAGGAATTTGGGGTTTAAAGGTCATCTCATCTCACCCTCCTTTTGACTAATTTCTTCCACAGGTGCTTCCCAACCTCAGATAACAGGGATCTCCCTACTTCCCAGGGCAGCCCCAGGGCACAGGTTGCTCTTGCTTCTGGACCCCTTCTGGGGCTCAGGCTTGTCTTTTGGTGGCACGGTCCTGCCCCCGGCCCAATGGGCAGGAGACAGCAGCAATTGGATGGTGTGTGCCCACTGCTTCTCATGGCAAGACTCCAGGTTTTAGGAGCTAATCTGTGAGCAAGGCAGAGGCTTTCTGGAGGCTGCGTCTTTCCGAAGGGCAGGGCTGGGTGCAGGTGGGGCAGTATTCCCTGTGGGCCTGGCCCTGTGCTCAGGAGTTTCCCTCAGAGTGAAGATCAAGGGGAAACTCAGGGCTGGGGAACTTTGCCACCACCTGAAACCAGGCTGGGAGTTCAGCAGACACCTAATCAATACCACTGGGTTTGCCTTAAAATGATAAGTCTTTATATTGAATTAGCCCCCAGGCCAGGGGATGTCCAGATTCCTGGTTGTGCCTAGGAAGACACCATCAAAAGACCTGCTAGCACCTAGAAGGGCAGGACATGGAGGCTGGAAAGGGGCAGGAAGGATCTGGGGGTTTTGAAACTGTGGCTCCTACTACTCAGTATCAGTGTGACCCTCTCTGAGCCTCAATTTCCTTATCTCTGAATGAAGGTAACAGTGTTGTGTGTTTCAGAGCCATGTGGGAGGTAACAAAAGACAGGATGCCTGCGAAGTGCCTAGCACTGAGTGGGTTCTCTGAAGGTGCTAGAGTTTGTTACTATTTGCAGCAGACGGGGAAACCCGTGGGAAATCCGGGCGCCTCTGGGAAGTTGGGGGTGGTGGGCTGGCCTTCCCGGACCCAGGGGGCGGGGCGGGGGCGGGGCGTCCCAGGTAGGGCCCCGCCTCTCCTGCCTGGCAGCCGTGAGGCCCACTGAGCTTTCCTGCAGCCAAAAGCAGCTGAGTCACTGTGGCCCAGCCGGCCTGCCGGCCGTTGGCCTAATCTCAGGACGTCGCTACCCCCGAAAGCCCCCGGCCTGCACGTCGGGTGACATCTAATGTGTGCCAAGTCCCTCCAGCAACTCTGAAGAAACATGCAGGGGCCCATGGGCATGGGGTGCCAAGGAAAGAGGGAGCCTTCTTCCCAGCTGCCGGGAGGTATCCAGTAAGCCCCGTTCCTAGAAAATCCCCCTGCCTGCTGGCACAGTGCCTATCTTTCCACCACTAGCCAAACTTTCCTTGGGAATAATAATCGTCTTCTGCAGACTTCTCTTTTAAGATGCTCTGAAGGGGAAACAAGAAGACTGGAAAACAGGGGCTGATGGACCCTCTGAGCCAAGAAGGGGAGGAGGACTGAGAGGCAGGCCTGGGATCGGACTGCCTCCTAGGCTCCCTCTGGCCCCGCCTGCCCCCTCCCATCCCCCAGAACTCCAGGGGAAGTGGTGGGTGGGGGAGGGGAACAGAGCTGACATTCTGTAAACAGAGCCGATTTGGGCCTCAGCCAAGGACGGGGTGTCCTGGCCCAGCCTGGGTGTGAGGCCTTTACTCGGCTCTCCAGGACTCCCCGCCCTGCCCGGCTGCCCCAGGGGTTCCCGGCCCACTGCCAGCTCAGGCCAGGATGTGTCTTGAGTTTTGGGAAGTAGCCAGTTCCCTTGTGGGTAATGTGTCCCGGCCTAGGGGGACAAGGTGGGGGCTTCTCTCTAAGAACGATCATTGTTTGCTCATTCACCCAGTGCCAGGCTCTGGCATGGAGACAGCCTCTGGTCCCTGTCCACGGGAGAAGCTGCTGCGGGGTTGTTGCCACTCCCATCTTCACCTCCCATTCCCCCTGCTCGCCTGCTGCCTGAGGCAGTCCCTGTGAGGTAGAGAAGTGGGGGGTGGGGGGAGGGGGGAGGAGGAGGTCAGGTTCTGAGAACACTTCAAGACCCAGTCCTGCTCCCTTGGCTTGTTGCCAAGTATGGTATCCCATGCCCATGGCCTCACAGGGGCAACTCGGAGCAGCAAGGAATGACCTGGAAAGGAGGAAGGGAAAGGACAGGCATCCAGGGACACTCAAGGGTACTCAGCTGTGGGTTTAAGGTGGGGAGAGTGGTCTTGGGTGTTCAGAGATACTGGCACCATAGCAGGTGGAGACAGCTGTAGGCTATGCCATGGATGAGAATGGCTTAGATACGGAGAGGATCCTGGTAGCAGGAGAGGAGAGAGGTTGGCAGTGAGACTGTAGGCTGGTCCCCAAGTACCAGTCACAGATTTTAGACTTTATTGTTGAGGCAATGTGCTCCTGGATGATAGTGGGTGGGGTGGACAAAAAAAGGATCCCATAGACAATTATGTTTGGGAAACACTGCTCAAAAAAGCTAAACACAACCGGCCAATGTGGCTGAGTGGTTGAGCGTCAACCCACAAAGGGCACATACCTGGGTTTATGGTTCAATTCAGGTCAGGGCACGTGTTGCGGGCTTAATCCCCAGTAGGGGGGAGTTGCAGTAGGCAGCTGATCAATGATTTTCCCTCATCATTGATGTTTCTATCTCTCTCTCCCTCTCCCTTCCTCTCTCTGAAATTAATAAAAACATGTATTTTTTTTTAAAAAGCTAACCACCATTTATTGCAAGCTTTATCAGAGCCTTTATTTCACATGCTAATTAATGAACATCTTTCTTCTCCAAGACGGGGACTGGGTATCCAAAAGTTTCAAGCCCCGCCTCATAGGACTTGTGCTCTTCTGAAAACATTGGTGCCCAAGGATTAATAAATATGTCTTACTTGCTGGTTCTGGCCCGGGTGGAATGGATGTGCACACATAGGCACCAATGAAAACAGCTTTCCTAGAAACCCAGATTCAATTATCATCTCCTCAAAGGAGGCCAGTCTGCAGAAGCACAGGCAGGGGGTGATGGTCATAAGAGAATATCAAGTGAATGAGTTTGGCAGACTCAAGGTTCCAGGTCCCAGGCTCCAGGCAATCTCCTACTTCTCAAACCAGGTCCCCAGCTCAGCATTCATGAATGTGGGATACCTGGTCATGGTTAGGGGATCCATGGCCTTCACAGAGAACATACTGAATAGAGGTTATAGATTGTGACCGAGGTTGGTGCTTGAGGCTGTGGTCAGTGTGATTCCTCAAAGTAGGACATATCCTGAGCTGAGCCTCCTATGGCCTCATATCTAACTCCACCGAAAGCTAGTCCTCAAAAATGGGCTTTTTCTCATTGTAGGAAGCGGCTATAGGGTTAAGCCTTGGACTGACCTGTTGGAAAAGCCACAAACAAGTCCCAGCTTAAAGGGCACAGTCCTCTTAGCATAATTAGGCTTGACCTTATGATGCTCCCTAGATCATATCTGGGTAGCTAATGGGCTGAGGAAGATGCAGCAAGTGCTGCCAAAACAAGTGAAACTCACAAGAACATTATAACTATGGTGACCACTACCTTGTTTATCTCTGGTTATAAAATAAAGGCTTAGCTTGCCTCTGGATCTCTTTCTGTGGCCTTAGCCGGGCACAGGATGATCCACCTAGACCCAGTTTATTCTCTTTGTCTGTCATTTCTTCATCCTTTCGCCGCCCTCACTCAGGCTTATGAACCCTTGGCTGAGCTGGCTCGGCACATCTCATTGCTTTGGTAAAGAGGTTGCATCCAAGCTGTGCTACTCAGGGACCCCTCTGACAAAGAAAGACCTGCATCCTCACTGGGAAGCAGAGGGTGACAGAAGAGCAGCAGAGGAAAGAGACTGCAGGCCCTGCATGGCATCTCCAGAGCTTTCCCTGGGGCTCCCAGACATCCTGGGGGCACCAAGCAGGGAGCTGCAGAGGCCCTGCTTGAGCAGGTGGCTGTTAGATACAGAGGCTGGAATATATAGGCTGGAACCATGCAGGTCCCCCTGTCCTCACAGGCTGGGAAGCAGTGTGTGTGTGTGCCTACATCTTCCTCCTACTTGCAAGCTGCTCCCATAAACTGTAAGATAGATACGGTGATGACATCTTGTATGCAGTGTGAAAGCAAACTGAAAAGGGAGAGGTCATTGGGAGCTGGCATCTCCAGGGAAGGGCTCCAAAATGAGGTAGGGTGTGGTAAGCCTTTCTAGGTGGCTAAGTTTTAGTGGTATAGAGAAGAAAGGACTGGCCTGGCCGGTCTGGTCAGCATCAGGAGAGAAGGCTGGAGAGGCCCAGAGTCAGTTTCACCAGCTTCTTTGAGAAGCTGATTCTCAGGCTGAGCAATAGAATGTCTTATGGGGGCCTGCAGAATACACACCCACAAGCCTCCCTTCCACCAAGTCTCACTCCTGCCTTCATGGCCAGATGAGCCTCCAGAGTCTTCTTCATGTATTTTCCTTGCTTGTATAACTCCTGCAACTTTGCAATACCTCACCATAGTGCTGAAATGGCTGTGGGTGTGGATCACCCAGAGTCCTCTTGACTGCCATAGTCGTTGAATTTTAAAAAAATAAACAGCTTGATTGAAATATAATTCTGTTATTCACTTTTTTAAAGTATACAATTCAATGGTTTTTAGTATATTCACAGAATTGTGCAATGATTGCCACAATCAATTTTAGAACATTTCATCACCCTTCTCAATAAATCATACCCATGAGGAGTCATTGTCTTTTCCCACCATGCCCCATCTGCGGTCCTAGAAACCACTAATCTACTTTCTGTCTTTATGGATTTGTCTATTCTGGATATTTAATTTAAATGTGATCACACAAAATGTGGTCTTTTGTTACTAGCTTATTTTCCTTATATTATGCTTCCAAGGTGCATCCATGTTGTAGCATATATTAGAACTTCATTTCTTTTTATGGCTGGATAATATTCCATTATATGCGTATACTTCCATTCATCAGTTCATGGTCATTTGGGCTGTTTCTACTTTTTGGATATTATGAATACTGCTGCTGCGGACACTAACCTACAAGTTTGTGTATGTACATATGTTTTTATTTCTCTTGAATCTATCAATTGTAAAAGTGCTGGATCATATGATAACTCAATATTTAACATTTGGGGGAACTGTCAGATTGTTTTCCAAAGCAGCTGCACTACTTACTTTACATTCCTACCAGCAGTGTATGAGGGTTCCAATTTCTCCATATCCTTGCCAACATTTGCTATAATCTGTTCTTTGGATTATAGCCATTCTAGTGGTATGATATTTTATCTCACTATGGTTTGATTTCCATATATATATTTTTTATTTTTATTTTTTTTTACAGAGAGGAAGGGAGAAGGATAGTTAGAAACATCGATGAGAGAGAAACATCGACCAGCTGCCTCCTGCACACCTCCTACTGGGGATGTGCCCGCAACCAAGGTACATGCCCTTGACCGGAATCGAACCTGGGACCTTTCAGTCCATAGGTCGATGCTCTATCCACTGAGCCAAACCGGTTTGGCTGATTTGCTTTTTTCCTGATGGCTAATGTTGAGTATTTTTTCGTGTGCTTATTGGTTATTTGTATATGATCTTTGGAGAAATGTATATTCAGATCCTTTGCCCATTTTTTAAAACTGGGTATTTGTCTTTCTATTATTGAGTTGTAAGAGTCCTTTATATATATGATTTGTAAACATTTTCTATCATCCTCTGGGTGTTTTTATACTTTCTTGACTGATACTCTCTACGGCACACAATTTTTAATTTTGATGAAATCCAATTAATTAATCTATTTCTTCTTTGGCTGTTTGTGCTTTTGATTTCATAGCTAAGAAGTCACTGCCTATTCCAAGTAACAAATATTTACACCTAGGTTTTCTTTTTAGAGTTTTGCCTCTTATATTTAGGTCTTTGATGTGTTCTGTGTTATTTTTCCGATATGGTGTGAGATAAGAGTCCAACTTCATCCTTCTGCATGTGAATATTCACTTGTCTTAGCACTACTCGTATTTGTTGAAGCTACTCCTTCTCTCATTGAATTGCCTTGATACCCTTGTCAAAAATCAGTTGACTTTGTATATAAAGGTTTATTTAAGACTTTTTAGCTCTCATATTGATCTCATCCTTATGCCAGTATCACACAGTCTTAATTATGGAAGCTTTGTAGTAAGTTTTGAAAGTGGGACATGTGAGTTCTCCAGCATTATCCCCCCAAAATTGTTTTGGTAGTTTGGTTCCCTTGTACTTCCACATGAATTTTAGAATCAGCTTGTCAGTTTCTGCAAAGAAGCTCATTAGAATCTGATGGGGATTGCTTTGAATCTGTATATCTTCTGATCCATGAATATGGGATGTTTTTCCATTTATTTAGGTCTTCTTTAATTTCTTTCAAAAATGTTTTGCAGCCCTAGTTGGTTTGGCTCAGTGATTGGAACATCCGTCTGCTGACTGAAAGGTCCCAGGTTTGATTCTGGTCTAGGGCACATACCTTGGTTATTGGCTCCATGCCCGGCTCCAGATGGGGCGTGTGCAGGAGGCAACCAATTGATATGTCTCTCTCAGGTCGATGTCTCCCTCTCTCTGTCTCTCCCCCTCCTTTCCACTCTATCTAAAAATCAATGGGAAAAATATCCTCGGGTGAGAATTAACAAAAAAGAAAAAAATGTTTTGCAGTTTTCACTGTGTAAATCTTAAAGTTCTTGTTTAAATTATCCTGAAGTATTTTATTCTTCATGAATTGTTTTTTAAATTTGTTTTTGGGTTATATTGCTAATATATAGAAATGTAATTGATTTTTGCATATTAATCTTATATCTTGCAAACTTATTAGTATGCTGGACTTATTAGTTCTAATAGTAGTTTAGTGGATTCCTCAGGATTTTTTATATACAAAATCATGCCATCTGTGAATAAACAATAGTTTTACTTCTTCTTTTCTGGTCTGTCTTTTATTTATTTTTATTGTCTAATTGCTCTGACTAGAACTTCATTAATGTTGAATAGAAGTGATGAGAGTGGATATTTTGCTTATTCCTGACATTAGGAGGAATTCAGTCTCTCATTAATAGGATGTTAAGGGGTTTTGTAGATGTCCTTTATCATGCTGAGGAAGTTCCTTCCTATTCCTAGGTTGAGTGTTTTTATCATGAAGAGCTGTTGGAGTTTATCAAAGGCTACTCAGATGATCATGTGGTTTTTGTCCTTTATTCTACTGATATGGTTTATTACATAAATTGATTTTAAGATGTTAAACAAACCGGTGTTCCTGTAATAAATCACACTTGTTCATGGCGTATAAACCTTTTTGGATTTGTTTTTCTAGTATTCTGTTGAGGATTATTATATCTATATTCCTAAGATATATCAGTTTGAAGTTTTCTTACTTATGATGCCTTTATCTGTTTTTGATACTGGGATAATACTGACCTCATAGAATGATCTGGGAAGTGTTCCCTCCTGTTTATCTTTTTTAATGACTTATTTTTCATATTGTAAAAATAAAAAGATATAGAAAAGTATAAGTAAAATTAAAATTACTAGTAATTCCACTATATAGAGGTAAGCACTATTATTATTTAGGTGAATTTTCTTCCCATTTTTCTATGCTTATACATGTTAAAATACAAAATAGGCATCATGCTCTATATGGAGTATGGTACGCTGTTTTGCTTTTTTTGATGTTAAAATTATATTTGTGAGCTACAATGAAATATTATTCAACCATAAAAAGGAATGAGGTGCTGATACATTCTATAACATGGATGAACCACAAAAACATCATGCTAAGTGAAAAAACCAAATACAAAAGGTCATATATTGTCTGATTACATTTACATGAAATATTCATAATAGGTAAAGCCATAGAGGCAGTGTGAAGATTGATGGTGCCAAGGGCTGGAGAGTGTGAAATGCTTAATGGGTACAGAATTTCTTTTTGATGATGATGTTTGGAACTAGAGAGAGGTGGTGGTTGCACAACATTGCGAATATACTAAATGCCACTGAATTGTTCATTTTTAAAATGCTTCTCTTTAGTCCTGGCTGGATGGCTGTTGGTTGGAGCATCATCCCATGCACCAAAAAGATTGTGGGTATGATTGCCAGTCAGGACACATACCTAAGTTTCAGGTTCAATTCCCAGTCGGGGTGCATACGGAAGGCAACCGATTGATGTTTCTTTCTCACATACATGTTCCTCTTTTTCTCTCTCTCTTTCTCAAATCAATGAAACATATCCTCAGGTGAGGGTTAATAAATAAATAACCATCTTTATGTTAATCAAATTTTACCTCAGTAAAAAATTATATTTGTGAATGTTATTAGATGTGATTTAAAATAAAGCTCTTATTAAGTTTGATTTTAAAATATTTTATTAGATTTAAAAAATTATAATATGAACATATTTGCTTGTGATAAAGTGAAGTGATAGTTAAGGTTTATGTGCAAATTTCAGAATAGCATAATGATTTCTCAATAGCTACAAAATATTACATTAAATATTTTATTATATATCTAATCTAATTTTTTATTATGTATTATGCTATAATGAATATCTTTAGGATTGTTTCTTAGAAGTGAGTTATTATTTCTTGAGCTTTATAAGATACTCTAAGCTCAAAAAACCATAAAATTAATGCATAAATTGAACTATATTCAAATAAAAATGTTCTGTTCATCAAAGTATCATTGTAAGAGTGAAATGGCAAGTTACAAAGTAAGAAAACTATTTATAAAACATATACAGCTGATCCTTGAACAACATGTGTTTGAACTGCACGGTTCTACTTATATGCCATTTTTTTCAATATGCATAGTACTGTAAATGTATTTCTCTCCCTTACGATTTTTTTAATAACATGTCCTTTTCTCTAGCTTACTTTATTGTAAGAATACACTATATGATACATATAACATACAAAATAAGTGTTAATCGACTGTTTATGTTATTAGTAAGGCTTTGAGTCAACAGTAGGCTACTAGTAGTTAAGTTTGAGGGGGTCAAAAGTTATATATGGATTTTTTTTTGCTCTGACAGGATAGCTCAGTTGGTTAGAGTGTCATTGCGATACACCAAGATTGCAGGTTTGATCCCAGGTCAGGACACATATAAGAAGCGACCAATGAATGCATCAAGAAGTGGAACAACAAATCAATATTTCTCTCTCTCTCTCTCTCTCTCTCTTTCTCAAATTCTTTCTGCTAATAAATGTAAATAATTTTTTTAAAAAAGAACAAAACTGGGGACTCTTTCCCCCTTCCCACGTGGGAGTCTGTGCTGTGAGTTTCTCTTCCCTTCCCCACATGGGAGTCTGTACTTGTTCTTTAATAAATTTCCACTGTTGCTATAAAAAAAAAAAGAACAAAACTTATATGTGCATTTTTGACTGTGCAGGGGTTGGTGCCCCTAACCCCCATGTTGTTCAAGGGTGATTAGTAAATGGCTTGGATCCAGAATATATAAAGAGCTTCTATAAATTCAAAAGAAAAAGAACTAAATATAAAAATTTCTGAGTGTAGCTAAGGTAGTATTTAGAGGAAAATTTATAGCATTAAATGTATGTATTTAAGAAGAAATTATGAGCCAAGGATGCATTTTAGGAAGTTATTTTCAAAGAAAGTAGAAAAATTTAAAAAATAAGAATTTTAATGAAATAAAAATCAAACATATAATAGAGAGAATTTTTTTATTGATTTCAGAAAGGAAGGGAGAGGGAGAGAGAGGTAGAAACATCAATGATGAGAGAGAATCATTGATCAGCTGCCTCCTGCACACCCTCAACCAGAGATTGAGCCCAAAACTCGGGCATGTGCCCTGACCAGGAATCCAACTGGTGACCTCTTGATGCATGGGTTGACTCTTAACCACTGAGGTGGGCTCATTATTCTTTTTGAAGAACAAAGTTTAGTATTTAAAATTCTCTCTATTAACCTGGCCAATGTTTCCATCTCCCTCTCCCTCTCCCTTTCTCTCTCTCTAAAATCAATAAAAAAATCTATACAAAGGATAATGAAATTGATAAAACTATGATGAGAGTAATAAAGAAAAAATAGATGAACAAATAATTAATAGTAAGAATGAAGAAGGGGACATTACTAGATGTCTTAGAGACATCTAAAAGATACTAAGAAGATATGAACAACTTAATGCTAATAAATGTAAAAAGTTTAGATGAAATGGGAAAAACACCTAGAAATAGTAATTGGGAAAAATCCAAAGAAACAATAACTTACCAAAAGTGATTAATGAAGAAATGGAAAACCTGAATAGTTCCATAACAATTATAGAAATTGAATCAGTAACTTAAAAATCTTCCCACAAAGAAATCTCCAAGTCCAGATAGCTTTGAACATTCTAGAAAAATAAAAATCCATTCATATAGAAACTCTTCTAGAAATTTAGAAGCTTTGACTCCCAAAGAACCAAAGTTATCCTTCTTAACTCATTTCACAAAATTAATATGACCCTGACCCTCAAATCTAACAGTCAATATAGGAAAATTAAAGGCCAATCTCACTTATGAACATAGATATAAAAACTCTAAATAAAGTACCGTGGAACCTCATGTCTCGAAGTTAATTCATTCCGGAAGGCTGTTCCAGAAGCTATTTGTTCAAAAACCAAATAATTTTCCCCCATTAGAAATAATGTAAATTGAATCAATCCATTCCAGACCCCCAAATGATTCCCTGTTTTAAACTTTTTATATATCGTACATGTCTAATGTACTGTTTATAAACAAACACTTCTTTTCTTAAAATTATTGAACCACCCCCTACTAGCCTTAAGTGAATTTTTCGTGTATCACTGCCTCAGAAATGCTGTCACTGGCTAACTGCTTTTGGTTTATCCAATCAACAACAGTTTTTCTACCTACTCAATTGCCTGTGATTGTTGTTTTGTGAGCACCCTTAGGAACAATAGCACTTTTTAAAAAAATTTAAATAAATTTTTTATTGTTTAAAGTATTACATATGTCTCCTTTTCCCCCCATTGACCTCTCCCCGGGCCATTCCTGTCTCTCAGCACATGCCCTCACCCCACTACTGTCTATGTCCATTGGTTTTGCTTATATGCATGCATACAAGTCCTTTGGTTGATCTCTTACCCCACTCCCCACCCCCTTACCTACCCTCTGAGGTTGTAGGGTCTGTTCGATGCTTCTATGTCTCTGGATCTATTTTTGTTCATCAGTTTATGTTGTTCATTATAACCTTAGCACTCTTGATGTCCTCTTTATGTTTTAAAATTGTGCTAATCTTTGATTTCACCAGCAACAAAAGCATTCTCTCCTTTGTTTGTTGCTTGAGACACTTTTGATCTTGCTGAGGTATCAGCATGAAAGGGTTGTTAGGTTGATAACTGGAGTTTTGGTCTACAACTGAGACTTTTTATTTCTGTGAACAACTTGTTTGAGAATCGAATTGTTTGGAGATGGAAGATGTTCAACAAACAAGGTTTGATTATATTAAACAAAATTTAACATCATATAAAAAGGATGGTGCAGTAGTGTGGGGGAGAACTGAGGAGGGACAGGAGTGGGGTGGAGGGGTTAAGTGGGGGTGGAGGGCTGTTGGAAAAAAAGGGGACATCTGTAATACTTTCAACAATAAAGATGAAATTTTTAAAAAAGGATAGTGCATATGATCAAGTTATATATAATCCTAGGAATGTAAGATTTGTTTAATATTCAAAATCCAGTTAATGTTATTTATCACACTAACAGATTAAAGAAAGAAAAATCTTATGGTTATCTCAATGGATGTAAAAAAAGCATTTGATAAAATTTAACTCCCATTGAACTAAATGGATAAATAATTTTTTAAAAAATAACTTTTGCCAAACTGGAACTTCCTTAATTTTATAAACACTATATTTTAAAAAATAGCTAATGCAAGTATCATACTTAGTGGTGAAACATTGTAAGTTTTCCCTTTGAAAATTGGAATAAAACAAAGATACCCATTACTAATTACTGAACTGAAGGTCCTGGCTAGCACAGTGAAGAAAGAAAAGAAATAAGGATTGGAAAAGGAAGAAACAAAACTGCCATTAGTTATAGATAATATAATAGTGGAAATAAAAAATAATCTACATATAATTAGAATAATTAAGAGAGTTCAGCAAGTTTCCTGGACTTAAAGAAAATCAATAAAGAAAAATCAATGTATTTAACAACAACAAAGAGAAAAATATATTTTAAAAAGGTATCATTTGTAATAATAGAAATTTAGTAAGACTCCAATGCAAAAAATATTGAAAGCATTATTGACAGAGATTAAAGAGCTTAATAAATTAAGGTATGGTACTCATGGATGGGTAGACTCAATGTTACAGATATTGTTAGTTCTTCCCAAAGTGATCTATAGATTCAGTTTTATTCCTAATAAAAACCCAATGTTTTATGGAACTTGATAAGGTGATTCTTAAATTTATATGAGCATGCAAAAGGCCAAGAATAACTTAGTCACTCTAGAGAAAGAATGAGGTTAGAAGAATTGCTATACCAGATTAATCTAAAGCTATAGTAGTTAAGAGAGTGTGGCATTACTTGGGAATAGACAGTTCAATGAAAGAGCTGAGACTACAGAAACAGACCTACACACATCTGGACACTTGATTTCAGACAGAGATGACAGTGCATAGCAGTGGCAAAAAGACAGATTCTCGATAAACTTCACTAGAATCATTAGGTATCCACTAGGGAAAAGAATAAAATTGGAACCCTACCTCACACCAAATTCTTCCTTGAGGTGGCATCTGGGTGGCACATCTTTGCATCTGCCACAAGCCCAAACTGGCAATAACCCAAATGTCAATCAGCTGAAGAAAGGTTAAACTCGGCTGTGTTCATATGACATACCCAGAATTCCTCAGTGTTTCCTCATGCACTTTTGTGATCTATCCATCTTAGGGCAACCACTGATCTTGCTAATACTTGATTTGGTCAATCTTTAAATTCTAGTCCTTCTAGTAGATGTGCAGCTTTAATTTGTATTTCCCTAATGACAAAAGATGTTGAATATCTTCTCATGTGTTTGTTATCTAAATGTCTTCTTTGGTGAAATCTTCAAGTCTTTTGCCCATTTTAAAAATGGATTGTATATAATTTTATATGAAATTTTCATATGTAATTTTGTGTATGGCTCATACATATAGGCTTATAATCCATATCAAGTTAATTTTTGTATATGGTTAATGGTATAAGAGTAACAGGTCACTATGTTGCGTAGGGCTATCCAATAGTTCCAGCACCATTTGTTGGAAAGATTGTTTGTTCCCCCTTGAATTGCCTTGGTACTGTTTGTTGAAAATCAATTGATCGTGTACATGTGGGTCTATTTCTATTTTTACACTAAAATCACATTTTTTACACTGGCTTTTCAATTTGACCTGAATTCATTTAGTATAAGATCTGAGGTATAGTCTGGATTTATTTTTTCTCAAATAGTTAACCAATTGTCCTTGGGGGGGAAATCATACTTTTTATCTCTACTGTTTGAAGCCCAAGCTTATTATAGGTAGATTTATTATGCTATATATAAAGTCTATTTCTGGGCAATTCTGTTTCATTGACGTGTCTGTGGGTTTAGTATCAGTTGTGTGGAGAATGTGTTGATTAATATTCCTACCTGGAACTGAAGGGTAGCCCAGAGCTCTGTCTGCGCTGGGAAGACTGCCCTTCCTCAGATCTCCAGACCACCATCAGCAGGAGTGACAAGGGCTCCTGACAAGTACTGTCTCCTTCCTCCCAACAAACCCAACCTGGCCGCCACCCTCTGGCTTGGGCCCCTCAGGACCTCATCAGACCTTTAGTCAGAACCCACAAGAGGCCTAGAACTCTCAGGACATCCCTCATCCCAGGACTCTAAGCCCCGTATGGCTCTGTATTTCCCTTTTCTGACTTCATGGCCCACCCTACTCCATGTCCAGAAATCCTTTCACTGGACTCTCTGAAACTCGTGGTGTAGCATCATCAACAAACTCCCCTATATCCTGGACATCATTTCGGAATGTCCCCTTTGCTTTCTTGCTCTAATGGAAAACTACCTCCCTGCAAGGACTCTGCTTTCCCAGCAGCCCCTCAAGTGCTTGTGGTCCCGTACTCCTGGGTCTAGGGATGAGAGGTGCCCATTTTGCCCCCCAGTGCCATTTCTGTTTGCCCTCCTCCCTACAAACACCCATGTTTGAATGCCAGGTGATCAGTCATGACCACCCATTTCTCCCCGCTTTTGCAGTCATTCACAGACCTCCTGTCATTTGCCCTCATTTCTTGAAATTTTAGATCCTGACCCACAGTAACCTTCTCCAAGCCCCCTTCTACCTTTTTGTTTGTTTGTTGCATCAGTCGTGTGGATGAACAAGCCTCTCAGCCCCTCGGCCCCCTCTTCAAGATCTTAGCTTCTGCAATATTTCGGCCTCTCACTCCCATAGCCAGACTTTGATCTGTCAAGGCAATTCCTTCTTCATCTCGATATCATGTATCCCCCTCTGTGAAAAGCACTGCCTTTCTCTCCAGTTCACTCCCTCTAGTACCCCCACTCCAACAATTCTTCCTGGAACCTACTGATCCAAGAAAGATTCATTATCCCCCACCCCTCGAGTACCACTTCTCTCTTTAGTCAGCTCAGTATATAGTCACCTGGCAAAACCACGACCCAGGTTAAACTCAACCCTCTACCCAGCCTACACCTGCACCCACAAGCTGCCCGGAACTGACAAAAAACCTACAATGGGCTGACCAGTCTCACTCCACTGACAGCCTTGTCCTAGTTTGCTAAGAAAATAGAAACCCTTGGAAGAGCAGTTCCACGGCCTCCACCACGGCTTCCCTCACCCACCTGCATCTGTGTTAATCAACTCTGCCTTCCGTGTCCCTAATATGGACGAAGCGTCCATGTTCCTATTCAAGGACAGCCCCTTTTTTCTGCACCAGATGCCGTCCCCATCTGTCTACTCAAGGACTTCACTCCAACACTTATCCCCTTTCTCACCCGCATCATCAAAACACCCGTCTCTGCGGGAGTATTCCTAACACATACAAATACTGTAATTTTTCCATCTTAAAGAGAAACCTTGCCCTGGTCAGTTTGGCTCAGTGGATAGAGTATCGGCCCTCAGACTGAAGGGCCCCAGGTTCAATTCCCGTCAAGGTCACGTACCTTAGTTGCAGGGTCCCAGGTTCAATTCCTGTCAAGGGCACCTACCTCAGTTGCAGGCTCAATCCCCAGCCCTGGTCAGGGCTCATGTGGGAGGCAACCAATGGATGTGTCTCTATCACATGGATGTTTCTCTCTGTCTCTTCCCCTCCCTTCTACTCTCTCTTTAAAAAAGAAAATCAATGGGAAAATATCCTCACATGAGGATTAACAAAATAAAATAAAATAAAAAATCAATTAAAAAATATATTTTTTTAAAAAGAGAAACCTCCTCTTGGCCTTATATTCCCCTCAGGCTCCCACCCAATTTCTCTGATCCTCTTTATGGCACAGCTCTTAGAAGGAATGGACTCTTCTTGCCGCCTTAAAGTCCTCTCCTTCCTTCCTTTCTCCCTTCCACTCCATCAGGCTTTAGCCCCCATACCACAGCAAAGCTGCCTTTGTCAGGGACTTTCTACGTTGTTAAATCTCAGGCCTCACCTTCCTTGCCTCTCCGTAGCATGTAAGTGTTCATCTCTCCTTACCTGGTGCCCAGATCAGCACCACCCTCTCCTGGTTCCCCTTCTACCTCTCTGGTTGCTCCTCCTCTGTCTCCTTTGCTGGCACTTCACCTCCAAGGCTCCACCCTTGAACCTCTTTTCTTTTCTTCTTCTTTTTTAAAATATATTTTTATTGATCTCAGAGAGGAAGGAAGAGGGATAGAGAGACAGAAACTTCGATGATGAGAGAAAATCATTGAGTGGCTGCCTCCTGCATGCTCCACAGTGGGTCTTGAGCCCACAACCTGGGAATGTGCCCTGACCAGAATCTAACCGTGACCTCCTGGTTCATAGGTTGATGCTCAACCACTGAGCCATGCCTGCTGGGCAGCCCTTGGACCTCTTTTCATTTCTTGTCTACACTAACTCCCTTGATAATCTTCTACAGCAGCGGTTCTCAACCTGTGGGTCACGACATCTTTGCGTGTCGAACGACCCTTTCACAGGGGTCGACTAAGACCATCTGAAAACACATATATAATTACATATTGTTTTTGTGATTAATCACTATGCTTTATGTTCAATTTGTAACAATGAAATTGGGGGTCACCACAACATGAGGAACTCTATTAAAGGGTCACGGCATTAGGAAGGTTGAGAACCACTGTTCTACAGTGTTATGGTTTTAAATACCATTCAGTTGGCGCAGAGTCACCAGAAGCTGTTCTGTTTTTTTGCCCCCTCCTCCAGAAGTATCTGACCTAAGCCTTTTTCTGAATTCCACCTCATATTGTCTCTAGGCAGTCTCCTGAATCTGAATTGTGGCCACACCACTTCAATTAGGCCCAAGTCACCAGTTCTATGGAGTGAGGGCAGCTGGAATGGGGGCCAGTGACTCAGTGAATGCTGCCAGCTGGTAGATTCAGTCTGCACTCTGGGCTGGCTAAGCAGCTTGGTGTGAAGCACTCATAGCTGGGTCAAGGGTGGCTGCATCTCATAGGCATACATGCCTCGTACACTCGGCCTGCTGGGTCTCCTTCCTGCCTTCAGGGCACAGTGACCTTTCAGGAGGATACTGCTAAAGGTCTAGCCCTGAGGATATTGCCCATTCATCTTGTGGCCTCCATACCAAGCTGAGATTGTCTCTCCCCTGGACTTCATTGCTCTCTGGGACCCCACAGGGACCAGGCCAAGTGAGAAATTCTATAAAACCCCTCTAAGTTCCTCTCCAACCTTCTGGGCTCACTGCTCTGGAACCACACCATACCTGAGGAACCCAGGTAGGCTTTCAAGGTGGGTTATGTCACCTGGGCCCAGTACGCACAAATGGGAAGCCAAAAGCCTTATTCACTGCAGCAGGGGGCATCGAAGCCTCCTGAGTGGGCTTCTCAGCAACAGATGGAACAGAGGGCAGTCTTCTCCCCACAACACTCAAGGCTGCAATTTTGCAAACCAAGAATTAAAGTCTGGAATACTCATGCCCTGTGGTCTCGAAAAGTGGGAGGATCCTAAAGGAAGATCAACTTCCCTTAGAACCAGGCACATTGGCAGGACGTGCCCGGGTAAACAAGTGATCTTGAGGCAATGCTAATCTGCTTTTTCCTCTTCTTCAGAGTGTCTGGTCAGGTCTAAATTGAATTATTAATTTAGTCCTGTGTACCCGTGTCACTTTTCCAGACAACTCACCCACGGTCAATTTCAACATGCAATTTGCAATGAAATTTGACTGATCAGCAACAATACCATAATCAGTTGCAAATGTCTGTGCTTGTATTTGTTTGGCGTAGGGTCTTTTTCATTCAAGTGAGGGAGGCCAATAAATGTCATGACCTTGTTCTGGGACATTGACTAGCCAGAAGTTGTTTCTTGGGTCAGGGATGGGCTGGATGGTGAAGAAAATAGATTGTGGGGACTTGAAGCTGCAGCACGTGGAATTGTGTTTTCACCTTAACACATTTATGTTCACAAGAGTAATTTGAGTTGCATAGATGATAACACATGTAATCCATAAGGTAGAAGGGAGCTGGCATTACCTTGCCTGGCTTCACCCTTTAATCCAGTGGTTCTCAACCTTCTGGCCTTTTAAATATAGTTCCTCATGTTGTGACCCAACCATAAAATTATTTTCGTTGCTACTTCATAACTATAATGTTGCTATTGTTATGAATCGTAATGTAAATATCTGATATGCAGGATTGTCTTAGGCGATCCCAGTGAAAGGGTCGTTCGACCGCCAAAGGGGTCGAGACCCACAGGTTGAGAACCCCTGCAATCTCTTCAGATCTACTTGCAGACCTCCAGTAACAGGGGCTTCTGACCTGCTGAGGCAGCTCTATTTCTGAGAAACTTTTTTGCCTGGACTCCTATCTGCCAGTTGTAGGTCTGTTCCACCTAGTGCAGGGTTCTGGTCTCAACTCAGAAATTGTCACATTGCACGAGCTTGGGCCAGTCTCTAAGCCTCAATTTGTCCACCTGAAAATAGGGAATCCAGTTGTCCTATCTCAAGGATTATAACAGAGTTTCTAGCTGTAAGCAACGGAAATTGACTCTTAACTTAAGCAGATTGACTCAATTGACTTAAGCAGAAAAATAATAAGGATATGGAGCAGCTCAGAGAATCTCTGGGCAGAGCAGAGAAGCAGCCCCAGAGGCCACACAGCCACAAGAAGGGCCCCAGATCATACTGCAGAACTGGCTCCGTCAAGACCTTGCTGCTATCACTGTCACTACCACCACCCTGCACGAGGCTCTGCTGTCTGGGCTGCAGCATCCTGTCCATGCCCTCAAGTGCCACCAGCTCCACTGTCCCATGGAGGCTGGTCTATTGCACCCACATGACCACCAAGGAGAACTCTCTGTGGTCCCTGCTTCTTTGGTCCACTAGCTCCCAGGTCACAGTTTGGAGCCATATGTCTGATTATCAAAGCCTAGGGCCATGGTCGGCAAACTGCAGCTCGCGAGCCACATGCGGCTCTTTGGCCCCTTGAGTGTGGCTCTTCCTAAGCCTTAGGAGTACCCTAATTAAGTTCATAACAATGTACCTACCTATATAGTTTAAGTTTAAAAAATTTGGCTCTCAAAAGAAATTTCAATCGTTGTACTGTTGATATTTGGCTCTGTTGACTAATGAGTTTGCTGACCACTGGCCTAGGTCATGGGCCCCTGCCCTGCCACAGGGAGGCTGGGAAAAGTGTGCATGTGGTACTTTCAGTCTCTATGGTGGAAGTGGCTCTACCTCAAAATAAGGGGAATTCCCCATCACAGGAAGAGGGTTCAGATCCTGGGTAGCCAAAAAGAAGAACAGAGAGTCAATTAAGATAATAGATGTTAAAGAGGTTTGAAAAGGTATCAAGTTCTACCCACCTGCCAAAGATTATTCATTTTATAACTATTTCTGCAGATACAGAGGGGAGAATGTTGTGGTTCCTGTCCTCAGAGACAGCACAGTACCCTCAGGGAGTAGGAGGCCTGGGCTGGATGACTCCTGTTCCTAGCAGGGGCTGGTGACCTTTGTGGATTTCAGGGTGCCCAGATTGTATGCTGATTAACTATGAAGTATGTACTAAGTCCCAGAGGGGTGGGCAATATCTGAGGCTTCTCAGGCAACCCAAAGCTTGCTTGGAGGTGGGTGGTGTCTCATATTCTCACTGTATCTGGGGCTGTGTGTCAGTCCACTGAAGTCTGATACAGACTCAGAGCTGAGGAATCCTGTCCTTGCATGCCTCTTTCCATTGAGAGAACTGTGTCCATGAGGTAGCTTAGAGGGCCCACAGAGGAGGCCTCTAAAGGGCTCACTGCAGCCTGTGTGAGCAAACCAAGCAGACCACTGCAAGTGCAGAGCTAAGGCTCAGGAAGGTCCACACTGAGGTCATTTCCCCACAAGCCTCCGCCCCTCTAGCTCTCTGGGAGATAAAGGAGAGCGTGTCTTATTGTAGGGCTAGATAGGGCAGGGGAAGGGCAGAGGGGCCAAATTAAAGCCCATTTTAGACTTGGCATTGGGTCCCAATTTTACTAGAGTCTTTCTACATTGTTCAAGCTCTCCTAGATTGTTTGCTGCCTGTGGGCTCAGCTCAACAGCACATAGAACATGGCCTGGCACCTGAGAGGTTTCTAGTCATGTTTACCTAAGGAGCAGGGGTCGTGGAGCTAATGGCCCCACTGCACCTTCTCTGAGGGAGGAGAGCTTCCCACCGCAGATGTCTGGATCAAAGGAAAAGAGGAGATCATTGGACCATTCCAGTGTTAGGAGGCCCTAAGAGTGCTTTGCACACAGTAGGTGCTTCTTGCCCCTGGATAGACTAGAGTTTCCAGTCCTTGGAGCAGGATCTGGGTCTGCCCTAAAGCCAGCCAGGTGCCCACTCTGTGGACTGGAGGAGACTCAGGGTTGGGCCCAGAGGGAGCAGGACCTGCCCTAGGTCACACCGAAGTCCCCTAGAGTGGGGGACTTGAGTTACTGGAGAGGACAGTGTCAGCTTGGAAGACTAGGCACTGAAGTCAAAGAAAAGCAGAGCCTGCCTACCTTCACCCCACTGTACAGATGGGCAAACTGAGTCTTTAAAAAAATGGGTGCCTTGTCCCTACCTCACAGCTCATCTGCTGTCCTGCCCACTCCTTTCCTCTCTCTCCTTCTCCAGTTCTGAAGGAGAAGTTGAAAAGCATCATAGCCATACCTGGCCTGGGTCAGGCACCCCACCCTCTGCCCTGCTCTAGAACAGGGGCCAGCAAACCATGTGAAGGGTCACACAGCAAATATTTAGACTTGGAGGTCCATAGGTCCATATAGCTCTGTTGCAGCTACTCAACTCTGCCTTGGAATGTGAAAGCAGCCAGAGATAATATGTAAATGAATGGGCCTGGCTGTGCTCCTTTGTTTATGAACACTAAAATTTGAATTTCATATAATTTCCACATGGCATGAAATATTATTCTTCTTTAATTTTGTTTCAACCATTAGAAAATATAAAAAACTATTCTTAGCTCAAGGGCTGTACAAAAATAGGCAGAGGGCCAGATCAGGCCTTCAGGCCATAGTTTGCCAATTCCCTGTTCTAGAATGTGCTGTCCTGGGGCCCAGATTTCCAGAGTCACCGAGGCGGTAAGTCATGTCATACTGAAATATGGGCGGTAATAGAGTGGCGAACCGTTCTGGTTTTCTCAGGACTGAGGGGTTTCCTGGGATATGGGATATTTGATGCTACTACCAGGACAGTCCCAGGCAAACCAGGACAGTTGGTCACCCTAGCTGGTAATCATTAACCCAGAGACAGGGTCCTGGTGTGGCCCCACGGGCCTGCCCCATGCACTGCCTAGTGCTTGTGGTTTGTGGTAGGGCCTCTCCCGCTCTGCCTGGCCCTTAGCAAGGAGATGCCCCCTCCTCCAAGCAAGAAACCTCTGTGGTCTGGGCGCTCTTAAAAGGCAGGAAGTTGAATCATCAACTCCGGTAACGTCTCAGTCAGCCTGTGGGTCTGCCCTGGGAGCTCAGGGCTCCAGGCCCAGGGAGCTGGCTCTACACTTTGTTTGCTGCTCTTTCCGACCAGAAAAGCTCCAGAGAGAGGCTTCCAGGGAGGCTTCTGAAGAAATGAGAGCCGTGGAGTCAGGTGGGGAGGAGAGAGGATGGCAGGCTCTCACGGGCTCTGTCCTGAGCTTGCTGTGTGGCCTTCAGTGACTCCCTCGCCCTCTCTGTTTCTTGGCTTTGGCTTCTATCACAGAAACACTGATTCTTGAAATCCCCTTGAATGAAGAGTGTGGACCAAAGTGAGAGCATCCTGGATCTCTGAATGCTTTACGACCAGGGATGCAGGATGCTCAGACACACATCCCTGTCTCCCACTCACCAGAGAGCAGAACCTGACCAGCAACCCCGGTTCAGACTGCAGAGGCTTTAGAGGGGCAACAAGTCTGGACTTAGAGAGCTGGAGGAGAGGGGCAGAAGAGAAGTAGGTTAAAGAAGAATCCTCACCAATAATTACAATGTTATTCATGCCATCTGTTGTTCATTAAGCACTCACTCTGTGCCAGCCCCTGGGTGATCGCAGTTGATCCTCACAAGGACCCTTTAAGATAAAAACTATTATTATTATTATTATTATTATTATTTTTTTTTTATTTCTGTGTATATGTGAGGCAAATGAAGCCCAGAGAGGTTAAGTACCTTGCCCATGGTCAAACAGCTACCAAGTGGTGGAGCAGGCATTAACCATTTGTTAGACTGTAGCTTTGGGGCTCGGGCGCTCAGGTGGCACAGGGGAGGAATGAGCTCCCCCGAGAGGTCAAGGACAGGGGGGGGGAGAAAGTGTTCTTCCTTTCTGGTGCTGCATAAGGACCTCCAGAACATACTTAGAAGTGTGGGGCTTGCTGTGTGGGTCGTGCCCTGATCAAGCAGATCACCCTCACGCATTGTTCAGGTTGCCTCAGAGGGCCTAATGAGGAAAGTGGACACACAGCAGGATTTTGCTGCAGAGCAGGCCCTGGGCACTCACTTTTTTTGAGCAAAGGCAGCCACCCCTGCTCCAGAGGTGCCCTTGGGTGTCTCTGTCTGCTCCTTCCTGCCCCAGCATTGGTGCCACACTCAGGAGTCAGACTGTGGGCCACAGGACCCATGCCATGCCCTGGGTGCCTCCCTCTTCCCCTGTAAAGGAGGGGACAATGAGGGCAGAGGACTAAGCCCAGGAGGGGCCCGTAGAGTCACTAACAGGGTGTGCTTCTTGGAGTGGAGGCAACCGCCAACTTAGCTGTCCTCAGAAACCAAGCAGAGAGACCATTCTGGGGAAAGAAGCCAACCCAGCTACCCAGGCCACTGACTGAACCCCCAACATAGGCTCAGGCTAGGCCTGGAGATGCCTTCTCTCCGTGAGCAGCAAGTTCAAAGCCAGGCTCAGCCAAACCCCTAAGCATTCCTTACCTTCTCTGGGGCACCATGAAATTTTGCATGAAGCCCTTCATCTAAAAAGGATTTTGTTCATGTCTGCTATGTGGGCATTGACTGGATTGGTAAGAGTGGGGGTTTTAGAGGGTTCGTTATCTAAAGACCTACTAGGGGCTGAAGCCTTGAGGAGGAGGTAGGGGGCCTGGAATCTGTGTGCAGTGGCTGAAGCCACCCTCCTGACCCCAACCTGGGCCTACACTGGACCCCAGGCCTCAGGAGCCAAACCATCTTTGCAGACACTTAGATTCTGTTACCTGACTATTTTGGGCAGCCCTGAGCTAGACTTGATTATGGCAAACTGAAATAGTTCCTTCCTCGATGTGGCTGGCTCTCCCCTCCAAATGAGCCTTTTGGAGACCCTTGGGGTTCTGTGGTGAGCACAACCCCCCATCCTACTCTCCAGTTCTCCTGGCAGAAAAGGAAGAGCAGCCCAGGGAGCCTCCGTGCAGAGTGTGAGGTCCATGGGCCCTTGTGGACTGAGTGCCACGGGCAGCACCATGCCTCCCTCCAGGTATGGGCCCCGCCCCTTCCCTGTCCCCAGCTCCTTCCCCTTGGAGAAAGGCACAACAGGAATGGCCGGGTGAGGACACTGTGGGACTGTGCCCAGGGAATGACAATTCTGGGCCTCTCCCTACTCCCTGTGAGTGTCAGCCTGGGTGTGGGCCCTGGGAGGCCCCTGTCTTTCCCTAGTCCAAAGGCCACTAACAGCCCAGCTGCTGGGAGTATGTGGAGGGGGGTTCTTCTGCCAGGAGGTGCAGAACAAAGGAGGGCGGGTGGGAGAGAAGGAAGAGGCTGAGCTTAGTGCATATCCTGGCGCCTGAGTGCATCTCTGTCTGGGCAGGACTAGGCCACTGGGGCTGCCCTCAGCTTCCCCTACCGCGCAGCCTGCACCCTGGACAAGGCTCTGCAGAATAGCCTGTCTTCTTCGGCCCCTCCTGCTCCTGAGAGGCAAGTTTCCTATAGGACTTGAGTGAAATAGCACCAGGTTGGCAGGCTCCAGAGGCAAGTCCCTATCAAGCTACTCCTGGCCAAGTCTCCCCTCAGGGCATTTGCCTTTATCAGGGGTGGGTGCTGTCAAACTTGCCAGTGGTGGAATTTCTGACCCAGAGTGGTGGGTGAGGGAGATGATTTGGGTCAGGGGCCCTTTGCAAGCCATCCAAATTGTCTCAGGTTGGCAGTGCTCCACTGCAGCGCTGGTCACCAGAGGGGCCGCGTGAGCTCAATGGGGCCCCAAGTGGTGGGAGCAGGGAGACAGGGAGCTCCTGGGGCATACAGTGTGGCCAAAGCAAGGGGGACCATCCAGCACTCAGAGCTGTTGGTGTGGGATGGTTCTGCCTTGGCGGTGATGAGTGCCTATCATGGGGACATCCAGGCGCAGTGAGAAGGCTGGGCAGGGATGGTGTGGACAAGGGGATTGTGGGAGCAAGGGTCTGGAGGTGGGAACATGCCAGGCAGGGGTAAGGACTAGTGAGCCACCCAGGGAAAATGTATACAAAGGTTGTGAACAATTAGGTGGAGAGCTCTGGCCCTGAGCTCCATGCCTCCCCAAGCGTTAACCGTTAGGGGTTGAATTGTGTCCCTGCAAAAAGATATATGGAAGTGCTAATACCCCTCATTTGAATGTGACCTTATTTGGACATAGGGTATTTGCAGATTTAATTGAGTTAAGATGAGGCCATTGGGGTGGCCCTAATCCAGTTTGACTGAATTCTTGTAAGAAGAGGGGCACTTGGACACAGACACAGGTGCACATGAAGAACCCCGCATGAAGACACAGAGACAACAGACACAGAAGGAAGGTGGCCACGTGAAGATGGAGGCAGAGATTGGAGTTATGCTTCCACAGCCAAGGAATGCCCAGAGTCACCAGAAGCTGGAAGAGGCAAGAAAGGCTTCTCCCCTCGAGGCTTTGGAGGGAACATGGCCAACACCTTGATTTTGAACTTCCAGCCTCCAGAACTGCGAGAGAACACATTTCTGTTGTTTTTAAGACACCCAGTTTGCGGTACATACTTTGTTATGGCAGCCGCAGGAGACTGCCACACCAGGCTGGCTCTGCTGCCTGGAACACCCTTCCGCCTGGTTCCTTCCAGCGAGCCCTCTCACCAGCTCCAGTCCCATCACCTGCTCCATGAGCCGGAGTTGAGGGCGATTTCTCTGTGTAACCTCACGCTGAGCCCTTGTCCAGTAGATCTGTAAGGTTTGCTGGCCAGCCTACATCCCTGCCTAGACTGTAAGCTCCTCAGGGCAGGGTCTGGCCTGCAGTAGGGCAGCATAGACCTGGTCCACAGTGGGTGCTCAGTCAATGTGAGGTGGTAAATGGAGGAGTAGTCGAGAGTGCCAAGGCCCTCAGACTGGGATGAGCCATCTACTCCTCCACAGCCTGGCCTATCTGGGGTGGGCACAGAGCCAACCAGAGAGGTAACAGCACCATCCACACAGGCCACTTCCCAGCTCCTCCACTTTCCAGTCCCCTCCTGCCCTTATGTGAGTCTGAATGACTTGGGGAAATTCCTAACCTCCCCTTTCAATTGGGCCATTGGCCCTGTGAGTTTGCCACAACATAATTGCTCAGGTCCCTCCAACAAGGGGACTGTGTCTGTGGCTCGATGACTCATGCACACTGCTCCATCCCACAGCCTTGGGTGGGACCCAGGGCTGGGGTTAGTGCCAGCCAGAGCAGACTAGGAGCTTGGACATCCCGTTGCCCCAAGCCAGTCCCCAGGAACAGAGCGTACCCAAGGCTTTAGGACAAAAATCTGGAAGCAGGGAGGCACCTCTCACTTGAAGTGAGATCTGAGTGATAAAAAGGAAGAGACTGAGGAAACAGTGAGCTCAAAGGCCCTGAGGTAGGAATGAGCTTGGTATGATCAAGAACTGGAAAGAAGGCAGGGGAGACTGGAACATGGTGAAAAAGGGGTCAGTGGGGCCCTAGCCAGTTTTGCTCAGTGGACAGAGTGTCCTGGGTTCGATTCCGGTCAAGGGCACGTACCTCGGTTGCAGGCTGGCCCTGGTCGGGGTGTGTGCAGGAGGCAACCAATGGATGTGTCTCTCTTACATCGATATTTCTCTCTGTTTGTCTCTCTCCCTTCCTTTCACTCTAAAAATCAAGGGAAACATAACCTCAGGTGGGAATTAACAAAAAACAAAAAAAGAGGTCAGTGGTAGGACCTGAGATTAGATTGAGTCCACCTGGATAACTAGGATAATCTCTCCATCTCAACATCCTTAAATTAACCCTCTCTGCAAAGCCTCTGTTGCTATATGTAAGTATAACATAGTCCAGGTTCTGGGGAGCACAACATAGATATCCTAGGGGGACATTATTCTGTCTACCACAGTGTCTCTCTCATCCTTACCTTTCTCTCTCACGCTATTGCTACAATTCTGTTTTCCTATCT
Source organism: Myotis lucifugus (assembly GCF_000147115.1). Taxonomy (NCBI): domain Eukaryota; kingdom Metazoa; phylum Chordata; class Mammalia; order Chiroptera; family Vespertilionidae; genus Myotis; species Myotis lucifugus. The sequence continues at coordinate 9,758,714 of NW_005871076.1, read as the reverse complement.
ATCTACCTATATGATCTATTGACCTGTCATCTGGCCACAATTTATCTCTCTTCCTACCTCTTCATCAAGTCTCAACAAGTTATTTATCAATCTATTTCTCCTCCATGGATTTAATCTTTCAGTTTGAAAATTGAATCCCCCCTCAGCCCTCTAGCTAATAAACTGACTTTTAAATTCAATCTCAATCCTGGCCGGTGTTGCTCAGTTGTTAGAGCATTGTCCTGTGCACTGAAATGTTTTGGGTTCCAATCCCAGTCAGGGCACGTACCCAGGTTGTGGATTTAATCCCAAATTGGGGCACATGCATGAGGCCAACTGGTCGATGTTTCTCTCTCTTTCCCTCTCTTTTCCTCTTTCTCTAGAACAAATGAAAAACATATCCTCAGGTGAGGATTTAAGAAAAGATACTTCAGTCTATCATTATGAATTATCAAGCTTCATATTTTCACATGTGTCATATATGTGAACATTCTTTCTTAATGTCTCCAAATAAATTAAGTAAATATTGAGTGCTTGCCATGTGTCCAATTCTATGTCATGTGGGTGAGATAAAAGGCTGATGACACCCCCAGTAGCCATATTGGGTCCTTTTTCATCATCATCATCATCATCATCATCATCACCATCAATGCCATCTCTGCCAATCCATGCATACTTCCAATTTGTTATCCATATATGGACCATTTTTATATGGACTTTCCAGCCACATCTGGGCTGTTCTAGTCTGCCTTTTGCTTACTAGCCATCCTGTGTATGCCTAAATAATGCAGGCTCATTTTAACTCAATCTTAGATAAAGTGTGGGTACAAAAGTATATCTGCTAGGCAAGCATCTTCTACATCAAGTAACAAATCCTAAAGTTAAATGGAAATTATTTTTAGGTTGACTGGGCAGGTAGCACAGAAGATGGGGCCTCCAGAGATGTGACATCTGGCATGAGTGGATACATGTAGACACACAGCACACACACACACACACACACACACACACACACACACACACGTAGGTACACACAAATGCACATGTGCACACACAAGCGTATTTGTGCCCTCTCTTTTCCCTCTTCCCCCACATAGTGGCTCCTTCCTGGCTCCCTCATTTCCTCCCCACTCCCACCCCTAGGGCCAAAGCAGACACTTCAGCACTGACTCATGATCTCCCTCATCTTGTTTCCAGTCTAGGAATCTCACCTCCTCACCTTGGCTGTGAGGTCTTCTGAGGCAAGAATGATGCCTGTTCTTTCTTGGGCATGTCCTCCCAGCCTGGCCAGCCAGAAGCCTGGACACCTAAGAGCTGCTGGCCTTTCCTTGAACTCTGAGGGCTTCTGTGGAACAGAGAGGTAAGAGGTTAGATGCCCAATAATAGAGGCTCTCCAGAGAAGTCCCCACTGCCCAACACAGTTCGCTCTGCCCCCCAAGGAATCTGCCTCTCTTGACCCAGCTGGTTGCCAGGGTAATGAGGGTTTTCTCCTTTGGTAGAACTCTCTTAGAGGAACTGCACTAAGTGGGTAATCTGCTTGGAGCTGGCCTAGTGGGGATCAGCTCAACAAGAATGTCCTTGTTTCCAAGCATCTCCATTGCACAAGCATCCAGTGCCAATTCCTGTCCAAGCCTCTCCTTGGGGCTGGCTAGAAACCCAGCACATTTGGAAGCAGCTTGCCACCAGCCAGAGCTGCAGGTCCTGGATGTCCAGCAGTTACATACCCAAGGCCAGCCCAGGCTCACAAGTCACTTTGTCCACAGCCCTAAGGGAGGAACAGCTTACTCCCCAGTGTCTGCAAGAGGCTCCCAAGCAACCACCTTGCACCCTGGAGCCCTTCCCAGTGGTGGGAGGCTGGACAAGGCCAGGACACCATTAAGGAATCCCTGACTGGGGTGAGGAATCGCGGGGCCAGCTGGCCTTGCTGCTTCTGGTTCCACACTGAGCCTGGATCTTATCCACTTACTATCTAAATCCAATGTATGCCCCTCTCCTGTCCTGTGGTATCCCAGGGCAGAGGCCTCATATAACACATCTCTGTAGCCTGAAGCTAGCTCAGAACAACCATAGGAATTGTATGCAGAACAGATCTGCACCTATGCACAGCTCACACCGACATCCCTAGGCCCAGAGCCCAAGCCCAGGCCTATAGCAGTCTCCACCTCTCTCCCCCAGCTCAGAACCCTCACTTAGTAAGTTTCATTAACTGTTTAGAGCCCATCAGGTAATAAATTATCCCCTTATTTGCTCCCTAAAGGAGCCAGGCTGGGCCAGATATCCTCAAACTGAAGTGTTGGGAAGAAATGGTACTCCCCTGTCAGAGGAGGGAGCCCCCACAGGAGGCCATGCTACTCAGAAACTTCTCTCTTCCCACATGGTTCCCAGTCCCTGCCTGGCCCAAGCCTAAGTCCCAGCAGACCACAGGCCAAGTGGGGCTTTTCCATGCCTTGCTGGATCTCAGCCTCCATGAGAAGGCTCTGGAAGGACTAAGAATCTCAGGCTGGGCCAGCTAGATAAGCCCAGAGGGACATTGCCACTGGGGCCCAAAGAGGGCCAAACAGGCGCCAGGCCACCCAGTCAGCACTGAGCTGAGCCAGAGGGCAGCCTTCTTGCCCCCGCCCTCCAGGATGGCACTCTAGCCCATCTTTGGGCTCAGGGAGCAGTCCCTCCACCCCAACAATGCTTCTATTCCAGGAGAAGTCTAAGCACCCGTGGGGCAACCAGCACTGCCCAAATGCAAAGGGCTTCTTGGGGCTCCTCCAACAACCACAGTCAGCTCGTCCCCTCCATCTCTATAGCCCCCACTCCAGCCCCTCACCCCTTCCCAACCTCACTCCCCGACCTCCAACACAGGCAACCAACCAGTCATCAGTCTGATGGCTATCATTCCAAACACTTTGTTTTTTCTATGAAATTACATATCTCTGTGTGTCTGTGTTGAGATAAAAATGTAGACTTTTGTAGGTATTTTTAAAATGTGAATGGGATTATACTGTGCATATAGCCAGAAACTTGCTTTATTATCAGGTGTACAATAAAATGATTCAATATTTGTGTATTCTGAAATGTGCTTTTTCACTTCACACTTTTATTAGGGCTCTTTGTACATCAGACACACAAAACAACACAACAATTCTTCTTTTTCTCTTCTTTTTACACGGGTTTATTTACCCCATTTTCTAGTGATGGACATTCAAGCTGTTTCCAGTTTTTCACTGTTACAGTGATGTACTAACATTCTTAAACCTTCTCGTGCCCTATCAGAGGGTCTCTCTACATAGATTCCTGGAAATAGACTGCACGCTCTCATCTCCCCCTTCAACTTGGGGAACTTCAGGGCTCACTTTCACCCACGGGCAGCGTACTAGTATCTATTCTTGTACAAAGGGCAGTTCCCTCTTCAGGAAACACCGAGGACCAGCTCTTAGCACTGTGTTCTATACCCCACTGCACTGCTATGGACCTCGCAGACATCACCGTCTCCCTGGAACATCCTCACCCTCCATCTCACCTGAACTGCGTCTATATGCAGGTCCATCGATGGCCTTCTCAAGAAACGCCCTAACTGTACCACCACAGCTCCCAAGATGGCTTGTTTTACCTTGACTACCTTCATATGCTTATGGAATTATCTTCCTAAATGGGCCTAAGTTCCTTGAAGACAAATCTGCCCTAAGATAGAGCCTTGTTTCTGTAGGTGCTTGTTAAATGTGTGCTATTCTATACATAAAAGCCTAATATGCAAATTGTCCCCTTGGGCTGTCGTTCGACCAGGAGTTTGACCGGGAGAATGGGGAGTTTGACCACTTGCTGTGACGTGTGCTGACCACCAGGGGCGGCACGGAACATGGCGAGTGTCAGCGACAGTGGAGGTGCTGTGGGCCCCGATAGGCCCTGATGAGAACGAGACCACAGCGGGATGGTGGAGCAGGTGAGCGGGTGGGTGGCGCCAGGCCAAGGCAGGTGTGAGCGGGGCCTGATCGCCCCCCCCCCCCCCCCCCCCCCCCGCAGACAGTGACCAATGGCAGCGGCAGGGGGTGGGACCACCACCCGGTATGGTGGAGCAGGTGAGGGGGCGGTGCCAGGCCAAGGCAGGGTGCCAGGCGGGGCTGCGAGGCACATATTCATGCACTGGGCCTCTAGTTTTTAATAAAACCAAGTTACCCTCAGTAAATGCATGGGAGCGGTCTCTGTAAGGTTGCTAGATTGGGGGGTGGGGTAGGGGGGAGGATTTGCTTTGGTTTATCAGAAACCCTGGGAAAGGGTGAAAGGCTTTTGCTTGAACTGCTCAACTTGACTTGGAGCCAGTGCCTTTGGTTCTTGGTGGTTATCGGATTAGGCCAGGTCCCTCAGCTCCGAGTGGGATGTCTCACACTTAGATTCTGGTCAAGGCTCTGACTTGGCTGGAGTTACTGTCTGCCGCCAGTTTCCGGGGAGGCATTTGGAGGCCCCAGGGATCTACATTGCCTTCTGCCATCTGTGGCCACTGGGCTGGGTCTGAGAGTCTGAGGAGAGACAGGTGGCCTGGCTGGCACATCATCCAGACATCTCCTGGTGCTGGTCCGTACCGTCCTAAACCAGTTGGCAAAGACTGCAGAGGGGTGCCTCTCCCAGGCATGCATTTACAGTGCACCACCGAAAGAGCCAAGGCTGGGTCTTGCCAGGGCAGTGTCTTCAGCCACAGATACTGCCTGGGCAGCTTTTCTTTCTATCCCAAACCCCTGCTGCAGCCCCTGCCTGGAGCCTAGGAGGCGGAAGCTGCTGGATTAGTACTCTATTGAATGCCAAAGTATGTGCTTTGCACAGAGCTTGCCATAGATAGGCAGCCAGCAAAAATTTACCAAATGACCAACAGAATGAATGTCTCTCTCCCTTAGAGGAGGCCACCTAATGCCATTGACCATATGTGAGAGGATAAGGACTGGATTCCAGAAACAGAGGAGACAGAAGAAAGTGTGAGCGAATCACACCTGCATCAGTGCAGTCTTCCCAGATTTCATGTTTTCCCTTCAGGATTCCCCAGATGTCTACAGGCACTCCGATGCTAAGGGCAAGTGATCCAGTTTTCCTAACACTCTAAAACGGTGATATTTCAAGTGTGATTTGTGACCAGCAGCATCAGCAGCACCTGAGAGCTTATTAGAAATGCAGATTCTCATGCCCGACTCCAGACATAGTGAATCAGAATCTGTACTTGAATCAGATCCCAGGTAACTGTGTGCATGTTAACATTGGACAAGTACGACCTGAAGCAGCTAGTGATTAAACATAGGACTTTTCACTTGGCTGCTAAGATGTGGCAAACTACATTTGGGGCTTCTACCTACCTGATGACTCAGACAAATTATTGAGTCAGATATTTTCTGTATCCCCAGCCCTTGAATACTGTCTAGAACAAGCATGTCAAACTCAAAGGCTAACACGGGCCAAATAAACAAGGTTTAAGTTTATGTGGGCCACAAAAAAAACAAAAGCTTCAATTTTCATAGAAACGTAGGTTTATTTTGATAGAGCCATGCTGAATACAAAGGGCTGAAATAAATGTATAATCGTTAACATAAAATAATAGAACATTTTAATAAAAATTAGTATTTTTTTCTTGAACATTAACTTACCAGACATTGAATAACTGCACAAATTAATAAGCATAACGTAAATAAACCTATTTTTCTTGTTCTCCAAAAGCGAAATATTTCCTGTTGCGCACACCAAATAAGTCAGTACAAGACTAATGACATGGCAGGCAATCAGCTGCTAAAATATTTGCTGCTAAAATATCGGCTGCTAAAATATATTATTAGTGGAGAGAAATGGTGCGCCTGCGTGTAAGGCATGTAAGGGAAATGAATGCAACAGGATTATAGTAATCAGTCATTAGCGAATATTGTAGTTCATTATTAATAATTATGTATAACAGGATATTGTAAAAATTAAGTTATGAAATTTTTTTGGAAACTTTTATTAAAACGTTTCTCACATACCGTTATATTGGCCACGCTGCAAAAATATTCGTTGTGGGCCACATGCGGCCTGCGGGCTGCAAGTTTGACATGCCTGGTCTAGAACATAGTAGGCACTCAGTAAATATTCCATGAATAAATATTGAACAATTCTTGTGCTCTTTTCTCTATTCAACGTGTTCAGGGTATGCTGGACTTCTGTTTCTGGACATCAATTACAAGTTATTAGAAGAATTTTTGTTTCCAGTGGAAGAACAGATATTGTTAAATGAGCAATTACTGAGTGCCAGGCCGATGCCATATCATGTGGATAAGTTCTCAGTCTTTTACAAAGTGTGGTTCAAGGCCAAGGGCATCAACATGACCAGGTGCTTGTTAAATGTAGATCTGGCCTACTCAGACTGCCATGAGACTTTGGAGATGAGACCCATTGGAGATGAGACCCAGAAGTCTGCATTTTTTAAAAATATATATTTTATTGATTTTTTACAGAGAGGAAGGGAGAGAGATAGAGAGTTAGAAACATCGATGAGAGAGAAACATCGATCAGCTGCCTCCTGCACACCTCCTACTGGGGATGTGCCTGCAATCAAGGTACATGCCCTTGACCGGAATCGAACCTGGGACCTTTCAGTCCGCAGGCCGACGCTGTATCCACTGAGCCAAACCGGTTAGGGCAGAAGTCTGCATTTTTAACAAACATCCCAGGCACACTAAAGTTTGGAAATTGTTGCATCCCTAGTTTACAGAGGAAACTAAGGAACAGAGAGATTAACTGACTTGTGCAAAATCACAGAGCAGGTGAATGGTGGAGATAGGACTCAAACCCAAGACTGCCCAAATCCAGAATCCACAATTTTAACCACATTGTCTACTATTATGCTGGAAAAATTGATGCCCTGGCTGACTGTGTATATTTAACCATGTATATCATTTTGTGTGTATCTCACGTTTTCCCAACGTTTGCTATATCATTCTTGTGGAGTCTTGGAAGGCAGTGAATGTGTTTTATTTTTCTCAGTGTCTGCAGCATCCATTACCATGCCTAAAACCTGGGAGATCCTCAACAAAAGTTGTTTGGATTGAATTTCTACAGATACATAATTATCCATCTCTATAAACAGATACTCAGAGGACATCTCATTTTCAGGTAGACTCTTGGAACAAGCTATAACAACTATAAACTTTCCTACCTTCTCTTGAACCCACTCCATCAAACTTTTGCTCATGTCATTCATTGATATAGCTATTGTCAAGATCACCAGTAACTTCAACCTGGATGAACCTAATGATCAATAATTGTCGGCCCTTATCTCACCTGACTCCTTGGCAGCTTTGGACATTGAACCTTTCCTTCCTCCTGAAACTCTCTTCATTTGGCTTCTAACCTCTCTGGATTCTCCTCCTCCTCTTCCTCCTCCTCCTCTTCCTCCTCCTTCTCCTTCCACGCCCCCCCCCCATTTTGTTATTGTGGTTAATAGACATAGCATAAATTGTATTACTGTAACTATTTTTAAGTGTGCAGTTAAGTGATATTAAATATATTCACATTATTGTGCAACCATGACTACCATTCATCTTCAGAACTCTTTCATCTTGCAAAACTGAAACTGGACTCATTAAACAATAATTCCCCATTTCCCCCCTCTCTCCAGCCCCTGGCAACCACATTCTACTTTCTTTTTTTTTTTTTTTTTTTAAATATATTCCATTGATTTTCTACAGAGAGGAAGGGAGAGAGATAGAGAGTTAGAAACATCGATGAGAGAGAAACATCGATCAGCTGCCTCCTGCACACCCCCCACTGGGGATGTGCCCACAACCCAGGTACATGCCCCTGACCGGAATCGAACCCGGGACCCTTCAGTCCGCAGGCCGACGCTCTATCCACTGAGCCAAACCGGTCTTGGCAATCTACTTTCTGTCTCTATGAATGTCACCACTCTAGATATCTCATACAAGGGGAATCACACAGTATTTATGTTTTTTGTGACTGGCTTGTTTCATTTAGCGTAAGAACCTCAAGGTTCATTAATGCTGTAGCACATTGCAGAATTTCCTTCCTTTTTAAAGATGAATAATATTCCATTGGAGGTATATACCACATTTTGCTCATCCATTCATCCATCAAATGGACACCAGGATTGCTTCCACATTTTAGCTATTGTGAATAATGCTGTGAGTATGAGTGTACAGATATCTCTTCAAGACTCTGCTTTCAATTTTGGGGGGAATGTATCCAGAAATGGAATTGCTGGAACATAGGTAATTCTATTTTTTAATTTTTTGAGGAATGGCTGTACTATTTTACATTCCCACCAATAATACACAAGGGTTCTAATTTCTCCACATTCTCATAAACTCTAGTTGTTTTCTGTGTTTTTGTTTTGCTTTATTTGTTTGTTATTATCTTAGCCACCCTGAGTATGAGGTGGTATCACACTGTAGTTTTGATTTGCATTTCCCTAGTGATTAGTAATGTTGAGTATCTTTTTGTGTGCTTATTGGCCGTTTGTATCTCTTCCTTGGAGAAATGTCTGGATACTTCTTTTTTAACATCTTGCTGATTCCTCCTAACCTTGCAGTGCCCAAGGGTACTATCCGTAGACCACTTCTTTTTCTTTTTTTTAAAATATATTTTTATTGATTTCAGAGAGGGAGAAAGAGAGAGAGAGATAGAAACATCACTGATGAGAATCATTGATTGGCTGCCTCCTCCCCCTACTGGGGATTGAGCCTGCAACCTGGGCATGTGCCCTTGACTGGAATCGAACCCAGGACCCTTCAGTCCGCAGGCTGACGCTCTATCCACTGAGCCAAACCAGCTAGGGCAACCACTTCTTTTTCTACACTCACCTCCTTAGTGATCTCAAACAGCCTTATATCTTTAAACACCTTCCACCTACTGACCACTATCAATGATATCTTCAGCCCAGACCTTGCCCTTGAGCTGAGGCCACCATTTCTAGCTGCCTACCGGATGGCTGCACTTAGATGTCTAATGGTATCTCGAGTTTAACATGTCCAACACTGAACTCCTTATCTTCCCCCAAAACCTACTTCTTCCACAGTTTCCCCCATCTCGGTTACTGACAGCTCCATCTTTCCATTGGCACAAGGCAAAACTCTTGTCCTCATCCTTGACTTCTGGTTTTCTCACACCCCATCAACAAATCCTGTCAGAGCCATCTTCAAAATATACAGAATTTGACCACTTCCACTGCTACCGCCATAGTCCAAGTTAACATCAGCTCTTACCTGATTAACTTCCGTGACCTCCTCACTGGTCTTCCTGCTTCAGCTTTTGCTCCTCCGTCTGTCTTCCATCCAGCAGCAGAGTAACCCTTACAATCCGGTAGCACATCATGCCACTCTTCTGCTCAAAACTGTTCACATTACTCCTAGAAAAGCCGGATGTCTAATAATGCCCTCTATAACTCTTCTTTGTACAGGTACATATTAAGTACATTCTTGCCTCGGGGCCTTTGCGCCTGCTGGTCTCTCAGTTGACACAGTGGCTCTCAACCTTTTCTTTTGTGCCATGGACTCCCTCTGAGTATGACATCTTCAAATCCATAAAATAAGTTATGTAAATAATAAAGAAAACTATATTGACATACAAATCTCAAAATATTTTAAAATGTGAAATATAGTATTTTATGTTTCTTATTAACTCATCAAATTATAAGAGCTAGCAGCATTTTGAAGTAGTGATGAGTATAGTGATATTTTAGATATTTTCAACAACTATAATGTGATATGAAAATATCTGATTTCTACTAGCAACAATGCCACAGGTGCTGCTGCTATCGCTGTGATTTGCTGTCTGCATTCATAATTGAAGAGCATGCTGCATTTTAAAATAAAGATATATGTATATTTTCCCTTCTAAGATCAAGACTCCCTGAATTTTATACACAGACCTCTGGAGGGGAGGGGTATGTGTGGACTCCAATTAAGAACCCTGCGCTTAGAATGCTCTTTCCCCATAAATCTCATAGCTCACTCCTTCACCTCCTTTTACTCAAAAGCCACCTTCTCAGTGAGTTCTTCCCTGAGGACTCTAAATTGCATCCCCACGTTCCCTTATCTTCCTTTCCCACTTAATTTTTCTCCACAGCACTACCTTCAAACATGACATATATTTTTTTACTTTTTTTTTATAGCAAGTTCTCTTTTTTTTTTCTTTTAAATATATTTTTATTGATTGCAGAGAGGAAGGGAGAGGGAGAGAGAGAGATGGAAACATCAACAATGAGAGAGAATCATTGATCGGCTGCCTCCTGCACGCCTCCTACTGGGGATCGTGCCAGCAACCAAGGCATGTGCCCTTGACTGGAATCAAACCCGGGACCCTTTGGTCCACAGGCCAATGCTGTATCCACTGAGCCAAGCCAGCTAGGGCTATTTTTTTTTACTTTCTAATCAAATTGTATAACCCTAACCAGTTTTGCTCAATGGATAGAGCTTCAGCCTGAGGACTGAAGGGTTCCAGGTTCAATTCCATTCAAGGGCACATGCCCAGGTTGTGGCTCAATTCCCAGGAGGGGGCATGCAGGAGGCAGCTGATCAATGATTCTCATCATTGATGTTTCTCTCTCTCTCTCAGTACCCCTTCCTCTCTGAAATCAATAAAAAATATATATATATATATTAAAAAATAAACAAATTGTGTATCTCCTTTTACTAGAAAGTTCCATGAGAGCAGGCATTTTTGTCTGCCATGGTAGTGCTGTGTCCCCAGCACCTAGAATGGTACCTGGCATACAGAAAGCACTCAATAAATATTTGTTGGGGGAAAAAGAGTGATTATATCTCTAAGAACTCTATGTTTCTTCTTATTTTTTTTCTGTAAAAAGTTAATGATTTGTGAGACTTTTAGTAAACATTAAAAAGTTATAATTAGCTTTGTGGCTATCATTCTGTTAACATTTCCAAGGTTAACCTTAAACAGCAGAGCGCTGTAGGAACCCAAGGATTCTGATGGAGCTTCCAGTCCTAAACAAGCAGTATCTTCCAAGGACGTTTTAGGGGACATGGGTCATACCCAGACTCAGGGAATCACTTCAGAATCAAGGTGCTGCACATAAGATTCTGTCTTACCTGCTGTACAGCAATCAGGCCCCCATCCTCAATCAAACCATTAATACTAATACTTTTTATTTCTGGCAGTGTGGCAAATGGAAAGCACATAGGCTTCGAGGTCAGCTGGACTAGGTGCCAATTCTGCTACCACTTGCTAGCCCGCATGATTGTTGGTAAGTTACTAAACCTTTCAGAATAGGTAAGATGGGTTTTTGTGAGGATGAAATGGGATGGCATATACAGTATACAGCACAGATAGGGCACTGTATAAATGGTCATTCCCTCCCTCTTCCATCTCTCTAGGTCATTTTTTAAAAATATTTTTTTATTGATTTCAGAGAGGAAAGGAGAGGGAGAGAACAACAGAAATATAAATGATGAGAGAGAATCAATGATTGGCTGCCGCCTGCACACCCCTAACTGGGGATTGGCCCATAACCCGGGCCTTGATCAGAATCAAACCCAGGACCCTTCAGTCCACAGGCCCACGCTCTACCCACTGAGCCAAACCACTAGGGCTCTCTAGGTCATTTTTTATTTTTTTAAATATATTTTATTGATTTTTTACAGAGAGGAAGGGAGAGGGATAGAGAGTTAGAAACATCAATGGGAGAGAAACATCGATCAGCTGCCTCTTGCACACTCCCTACTGGGGATGTGCCCTCAACCAAGGTACATGCCCTTGACCAGAATCGAACCTGGGACCTTTCAGTCCGCAGGCTGATGCTCTATCCACTGAGCCAAACCAGCTAGGGCTCTAGGTCATTTTTTAACTGCTTGCCAAGGTTTGTGGGATCCTGATGGCCAAGAGGATGTCCAGTCCTCTCCTGCATGTAAACCCTCTGCAACTAGACCTAACCAGAGCAGTCCCCTTGGACTGTGCCACTGTAAATCGGTGCCTTCACTCCCACCTCAGATGTGTGCCTGAGACTGACATCTGGACCTTGGTCACAAAGCCCACCATCTGTCACAGTTTCTTCTGGCTTTCCCTTTTGCCCACACTGGGAGATCTTGTATATGTCCTCATAGAGGGTAAGACACAAATCACTGTCCCCAGTTTTTTAGCATTAAGAGCTTTTAGAGGGCTCATTCACCCTTCCAAAAGGTAGGCACCAGGGAAAGTGCTAATGTGCACTGTGCACTCTGAGCCAGGCCCTGCTTTACACACATGGCATGTATATGTACATATATACATATATGTACATATATACACATATGTATATGTGTACACATGGCCTTAGGAACCCTGCCACCACTCCATTCCACAGAAGAGGAAAAAGAGAACCAGAGAGATGAATTCACTTGCCCACATCAAGCAGCTTCTGAACTGAAGGGTCAGGATTAGAACCCAAGTATTTAACCATTTTTTTTACATGCCCACAGCCTGTCACTGTCGCTGACTTGGGCTTTGGCAAATCCTACTAACTGACCACTGAGAGCTAAAGCTAAGTGGGAGGTGATACACAGACTGTCAATCTTGCTGGACCAGCCCTCCCAGACTTTGTGAATGAAGGAAGAGAAATATTGAACTGACTCCCTTGAGCTCCTGTTTCTTTCTTGTTGCAAAAGTGCTTATTTCAGCATCCATCATCTCCCTCTTTGTTGTGTAGACAATCAGTCCTGTCAGAAGATTTGTCCTGTTATGAGTTTATTATTAGATTTATTTCTCCTATAAGAAATGTGTGCACAACATTCCATTGGGTAATCTTTTTAATTGTGACATAAATGTCACCTTATGTAAATTGAATATTTATCTTCCCCTGGTAGGGGGCAGAGGGGGAAAAAAGAATAAACAACCTTCAGTCTTGGAGAGGGAAGGTGGTTCCTGGCCCAGTTCATTACTCATCCATGTGCCTTCAAAGCCAAAGGTGAGCTGAAAAAATTATTGGATCATCTTTGAGGGGCGCCCAAACGGTAGGGTGAAGAAAAAGTTGGCCATGATGCTTTGGGGATGTTGGGCCAGGCTCCCAGGTCTCTCTCCCCAAATCCCGCCCGAGACCTGACCACCTCCTCCCCAGCTGGGAGCATCGGGAGAAGGCTGCCGCTTGCCTCTCACTCCTCCCCATCCAGGAGGCCAGCCGGGCTCCTTCCTCGAGAGAAGGTGAGCGCGGCGGGCACTATGGGTTGAGTGGGTGTGGCCCGCGGCTCTGGGAACCGACCCAAGGCCCCGCCACCGCTCGCAAGCCGCCCCACAGTCCGCCTGCCTGGCGAGCACAAGCTCTTCTTCCAGAAACTGCGAGGATCCGAGCGCACTGTTTGTGCACCACAAGGTCAAGTCGGGAAGTGGAGCCGGAGGAGGAGGGGCGAGGAGGCGAAGGGTGGGGAGAGGGGCGCCCCGCTTCCTCGCCAAGTGCCAACCCTTGGAAGTTGCCCCTCTGTTTTTAACCCTTTATGGGGAATGGGAAGGACAAGCAAGGGGAAGGGGATACCCCGGGGCAAACTCCTCTAGGGCCAGGACCTGCAGCCACCCACCCACCCACCCATCACTACGTTCCCCACCCCCCGGAAATGCGGGGCAGAGCTGGGTGCCAGGAGGCACCCGGGCGGGAGGAGGGGGCGATGAGCCCGAGAGGGACCCTCTATGGACTGCCCCTCCTTTCTAGAGGTCGCCCACAATTTCAAGTTTTCCCCGCCCGGGATGGTAGTTTCCATCTGCTGGGGGGTGGGGGAGGGAGGGGCCGCACCCCCTCCCCCAGACCCGCGCGCGCCCTCCCCCTCCGCTCCTGCCAGCACTTTCTGCTCACTTCTGGCTGTAAAAACGCCACGCGATTTTATTCGATTCGCATTTTAAACCAGCGATCCAGGAGCAGGGCCTAGGGCGGGGGTCTTCCAGCGCTGGAGCCCCGGGAGGCGGGGTGCTCAATGCAAACCTCGTTCCCTCCGCGAGTGTCGCCTTCAGGCTATTTGCAAAGAAACGTCTTTTTGACGCAGGGAGAAATGGCAAATTTTAAGTACGTCATTAATATGGCGCCAAAAGATTTTTTTAAGTATAAGCTTGCCTTTTTTTTTTTTTTTTTAAAGGTTGCGGGGGGCACCGCCCGGGTCTGGGGCGAGAAGGGGGCGGGGTGTGAGCAGAAAGTGTGAGTGAGAGAGTGGAGGGGCGGGGTATGTGGGTGAGTGTGTGAAGTGTGAGCAGACCTGATGGGACTTGCTCGGGCGCAGCCGCCGCTCGGGCCCGGCCCTGGGGACAGGGCGGGCTGGGGGCGCCCCAGAGTCCGCGGGGAGTCCGGGCTCGAGGTGCAGGCAGGCTGGCAGCCCGGCAGGGCACCCTCCCTCCTGAGGCCTGCAACGCTACCTGGACCCGTTTCTTAAGCCAAACAACTGGGCGCAGGGGGGTGGGGGGTGGCGGGCTACGGAGGGGGGTTGTCAGGAGTGGAGCTCGGACTGAATAAGAAAAAAGTGGCTACTCCCCCTCCCTTGCTCCTCCCGCCCGCCCCCAACCACCCCACCCCCACCCCAACACATTTTTTTTTTTTTTTCTAAAGAGATCACAAGGAAGTCTTGGTTTAAAAAGAAACAGAAACATACACAGGGGGGTTGGTGAATGGTCCCGACCGCGGCCATCGCAGTTGGAAGCTATTTTTTGGTGGGGGTGAGTAGTGTCCATGGAGTTACTTTGCGCCCACTGCTAGAAGGCAAGGGCTCGGGTCCCTCGGGCTGAACCGCCCCTGGCAGAGGCGCGGGGCCGGGGACGCCGCGGGCCCCGTCGCCTCCCTCGCCGCGACCCCGGATGGATGCGCGCCCCCCGCCCGCCCGCGCCGGCCCCTGGAGCTCCGGATTTCGGGAGCATCCTTCCCGCGCCGGTCCCCGCCGCGGCGCGTAGCCGAGGGCAGCGCCCCTCGGAAGGGCACCACAGAGCAAGGTAAGATCCAGCCCCCAGCGATGGGCCCTGCGCATCTCCACAGCGTTATTTTGTGTTTTTGCAACAGATCTGCCAGCGCTCCTCGCTCTGTCTCTAGCTCGCTCGCTCCCTCTCTCTCCTGCTGGCTGCCTGTTCTAGGAAGCCAGCGCGCGGGGGGAGGGGGGATGCACAGCACAGGGAAGAGAGATTGCGCATGTTGGTCAGTCGTGTTTTAAAGAGTACATTGCGGGGAGGCTGAGAGGGGCGCATGCTACAACAACTTTTGGAAGGGTGAGTTTGGCGACCTTCTTTATTAATGACTGCGGCAAAGAGCCCCCGGGCAGGCTAGGGGGCGCGGGCGGGCGGGGGCGCGCAGGGGCTGCAACTTGCCCCGCGGCTCGAGCTGGGCGGAGGGGCTGCAGCGGGAGACCTGTGCCAAGGGGAGATCGTGCGGCCGGGGACGAGGGTTCGGAGGACCCAGAGTTAACTGCCCTCCTGTCGCCCCGAGTTTCATTTTGTTGGTACGCAGCACGTCCGGGCGACGAACCGGGTTGAGCCGGTGCACATGACCCCGCGCTGGGCTCACGTGCAGCCGGCCGGGTCCCAGACACCTTCCGGGGGCCACTGCCTTCCGCCCTGTCGCCCCTCTCGGGCTAGGTGCACGCGGGCGCTGCACGCGGGGGGCAGCGGTGCTCAGCTCCCGGGCGCTGAGGCTCTGCACAAATTAAACACAGTTATTTGGAGGGGTGGGGGACGCCCTTTCCAGGTGAGTGAGGAGGGTGCGCAGCCCCGGCACCGGGGGAGCGGGCTGGGTCGGGGGCAGCTCCCTCCTCCAGGGCTGCGCGGGAGTCCGGCGGGGGAGAAGCGCTGAGAGAGTGGAAATGTACCCGCGGCGGCCGGAGCCGCGGGTGCGCGCCCGCGGGGCGACGGCAGGGGGCGTGGCCCTTGTTTACCTTCTCCCAACTCAGCGGGTTCGCGTCCCGCTCTGGGGTAGGTTCTGCAGTCCCCGGCTCTCCGCCTCCGCCCCTGCGCCCTGGGTGGTACCGGGAAGACGTAGGCTAGTGGCAGCCCCAGCCTGGACTCTCATACCCGACCCCCAAATGAGTGACACTGCAGCCCCCGCCCCCACCAAGCACCGCTGCAGTCGCTCTCCCCGTTCCCCGGCCCGGCCCCGCCCCCCAGGCAGTGGCATCTTCCCGGCCTCACCTCCTTCCTCTCTTCCTCCCTTTCTCCCTCCCTTCTTCCCACCCACTCGCCTGCGCCTGCGGAGCGGCTCCCTCCCGCCTCTTCCCCGCCTGTGTGCAGACTTGTGGCTCCCTCCGGTCCCTTCCCGCCTCTCCCTGGGCCCTGAGACACCCTCTTCTCCAGGCCAAGGGATGAGACGGGGGTCAGCTTCGCGATTAGTCAGAAGATGGGGATGTCAGCAAGACAGACAGGATGGCTTCACTGTACCATCCAGAGGCCTAAGACCCCCTCTCCCGCCACACACACACACACACACACACACACTTCCCCACAACTGCTCACTCCACAAGGGGCGCGGGGCCCCTAACCGCTTCACCCAATCCCTACCCCCCGCCCCGGGCGTCCAGTCCACCTCCCGTCGCCACCCCCGGCCTGAACCGCCTCTTGCCCTTCCTTTGCCTGGGCCGGAGCCCCCCGCAGCCACCTCCGGCTCCTCCTCCCGGCTCCCGCGGTCGGAATCACGCCGGCGCGCCTCCAGCCTGCGGTCCCGCCGACTGCCTCCAGGGGCGGACTGGAGGCGCGTGCCATCCCTACCCCCACCCCCAACCTCCTAAGACTGCCACCCGCCAGGGCACTTGACTTTTTATATTTTCT